>NC_059348.1:2473928-2636428 GCF_019703515.2 Myxocyprinus asiaticus | reverse complement strand
CAGGTGAAACGCCATCTGGGCCCTGTGCTTTCCTTATACTTTGTTTTCGACACGGCACACATCATCTTCACAGATCTTAAGTGCAGGTTGAGTAGCAAGAGGGGGGAGGAGGGGGGTTGCAGGAGGTGTTTGTGTGAAGTGAAGGTCAGAGCGGGTGTGGGGTGTGAGATTGAGCCTTTCAAATCTACAGTAGAACACATTCAGTTTGTCAGCCAGTTGTTGGTCCACCACAGGGTTGGGGGTAGGAGTCCTGTAATTCATAAGTTGTTTCATGCCACTCCACACTGATGCAGGATCGTTAGCTGAAAAAAAAATTTCAGCTTCTCAGAGTATCTTCTTTTGGCCACTCTGATTTCCTTATTCAGTGTGTTCCTGGCCTGATTGTACAAGACTTTATCCCCACCTCTGTAAGCATCCTCTTTGGCCTGATGAAGTTGCCTGAGTTCTGCTGTAAACCATGGTTTGTCTTTGTTAAATAAGTCCTAGTAGCGATGCACATCTCCTCACAGAAACTGATATATGATGTAACAGTATCTGTGAGCTCGTCCAGATTGGCGTCTGCAGCCTCAAAAACACTCCAATCAGTGCAGTCAAAGCAGGTTTGTAGTTCCAGCTCTGCTTCATTGGTCCATTCTTTACGGTCCTTACTACAGGCTTAGCAGATTTTAGTTTCTGTATGTAGTTTGGAAGAAGATGAATCAGACAGTGATCAGAGAGTCCCAAAGCTGCTCTAGGGACAGAGCGATATGCATCCTTTATTGTTGTGTCTCTGGTTGGGCATGTAATGTGCTGTTTGTATTTGGGCAGTTCACGTGTGAGGTTTGCTTTGTTAAAATCCCCAAGAATAATAATAACTGAGTCTGGGTATTGTTGTACCATGTCTGTGATCTGATCAGCCAGTTGTTGCAGCGCGGCATTCAAACACACGTTTGGCGCGATGTAAACACTCACCAGAATAAACAAGGAAAACTCTCGTGGCGAGTAGAAAGGCTTACAATTAATAACTTCCAAATTAGGACAGCACATCTTCTTTAACATTGTTACATCTGTACACCAACTTTCATTGATGTAAAAGTATGTTCCACCATCTCACGTTTTCCCCGTTAAATCCACGGTGCGATCCGCTCTGAACAGGTGAAAGCCTGGCAGATGTAACGTGCTGTCCGGAATGGCTTCACTCAGCCAGGTTTCTGTGAAGCACAAGGCAGCAGAGGTTGAAAAGTCCTTGTTTGTGCGGGTGAGGAGATGTAGTTCGTCCGTTTTGTTAGGAAGAGAGCGGAGATTCGCTAGCTGAATGCTTGGCAGCACTGTTCGAAAGTCACACCGACGGAGACTGACCAGCGCGCCTGCTCGTCTCCCTCGCCTGCATCTCTTGAACAACACGGCCGCACCTCCAACTAAAATGTCCAGCAAAACGTCTGAATATTCAAAAACCGGGAAAAGATTGACTGGTATATGCTGTCGAATGTTCAGCAGTTCGTCTCTGGTAAAACTGACTGGAAAAGGATTATTAACACAGGACAAACAAACAAAAACAACAAAACAATAGGACCGCTCCACACCGAGGCAGCCATCCGCGGCGCCATCATGATCATACATTATATATATGTATAAAAAAAATAACATTAAACAAATGAACACAATTAATCATGTCCCCGGACTGTGATAAGGAATTTTCTTACAATCGAGCAATTCAAGCTTGAAGTGCTTTACCCAGGGGGCATTGAGCACAAATCTAGCTTTACAGACAACAAACCACACTTAATACAGATAGCTCAAGATGAGGGCTCGTTCTTGCATTCAAACGCAGCTGGATAAAGGGCAACAGTTAAATGCATGGGTCCAGAGATGTGTTTTTCTATGTTTCAAACTATGTTAAGCTTGACACAACATCCTAGAAGGCTGTTTATAACGCAACACACTCAAAGTGAGACGCTCCAAAAGTGCTGTGCCCCAAATGACGCACTATGAACTATGTACTTATAAAATACAAAATGCATTCAGCCAATTTTGTATGTGAATTTTTAAAGTATAGTTTCATCCCTAATGGAACACTTAACCATTTTTTGGTACACAGAAGCATTCGCTGTTAAACAGCTGACGGAAGTGACGTTTCAAACGCACCCTATGTGTTTCCGCTAACTTTAGCGTGTTAGGCAACCTCAGTACAACACTTATATCTCAAACAATGTACACATTCACGCAGTGTGGGGTAATGGTAAAGCAATCAACTTACATTTGTAAGGTGCTGTCTTCACTGAGGTTCCACTTGTTGCTACATTCAGGATTATTTAAACATTTTCTGTCAGACCAGTAATGCAGCCAGGTAACTCCGCCCCTTCCGTTATGTATGGCAAGCTGCGAACATTGAGTGCATAAAAGGTCCAATATTCCACACTCTGTTTTGACGGCTGAAGTACTGCATCATCCGGTTACTTACAGTACACTTCTTTTTGTTGCATTTTCAGTGTTAACATTCTACTCGCATTCTTAGACAACAAAATTATGTAGAATAGTGCAAAAGTGTGCGGTTTGGGACGCATATCTGACGCATGTGTACATTGATGCGTCCTTACTAAAGCCCTTATAATAAGTCTACCTCTGACAGACTGATGAATTCATTTGCTAAATGGATTGCTGTGGACTGAAGGCCAATGCTAGGCTTATGTTCAATAATATGGAAATAAAAATATACGGAGTGACTATTTGCACCCCGTTGTAAATAGCATCTACCACACAGTGCAAATATTTGCACCCCAAAAGTCTGGTGGAACCACAGGAATATATGACAAACTAGACAACAGGTGTGTAAAGACACTGTGAATGTACAGTTTCGTCCTAGCAACCCCGGTTCGATCCCGCATTTTGCCCCACATTTTTATCATCCAATTTCCTGTTTTGACTCTTAATATTTCCTTTAATACTACTTACAATACTAAATAAAAATGAATATAAATGTGGATTTCATCGCAGTGATTTGGTCACAGTGAATGTCGGGGAGTGCAGAGAAGGGTTTGATCCAGTGGCGCGATCTATCGTTCGCACTCGTTCCCAAGGCTCGGCATTGCTTGTGTGTAGATTGTATCACTGTATTACTATAATAATGTTGTAGTGACCATGTTTTTAGGCAGAAACCATAGTTTTAATGCAATTAACCATGGTGTTACTACAGTAATATGGTGGTAATATAGTAACCATGGTTAATTTTGTGGTTACTATAATTTTACTACAAAATACCATGGTTAAACTATAGTTACTGTAGTAAAATCAACCTTATTTTTTCTAAGGGAAGGTTAAGGTTAGGTTTAGGTGTAGGGGTTGTTGTAGGGTGTCTGTGGGACTCTAAATAAACACAGTCAACGCGCTGCAGTGATGTCAGGGTTCAAATAGCATCTGCCAAAAATATATTACCTTCTAAACCCACTTTTTATATTGCCTAATCAATGCTGTACTTGTCTGCCTCAATAATATCTGAATTATTATATTTATTGTCAATATTATATTATTTATAATCATTTAATAATTTTGTATAGAGTTTTTTTATTTGGTGGCCTTTCTTAGCAAATATTGATATATGCAATTAACTGTGATTAATTCGATTCAATAATTGGCATATCATGTAATTAATTTGATTACAAATTTTAATCAGTTGCCCTAGTTTAAATACTTTCTCTTATCCTAGCAAAAATGCAGACAAGACATTCGTAATTTTTCTTTTCTTCGAAAAGTATTTATAACCAGACATATATCCAGGTACATTCAGCTTTTGAAAGAATCAATTCAGATGTCTGTTTCACAGTGGTGGAGTGATGCTGTACTGTCCTGGTAAAATATGACTGATTGTGGTTATTTGCTGCATCTTTAACAACAACACAGTTTAGATTACACGTATCAATGAAAAGATTTGAGTTACCATGCTCAGGTCTATACGATCCAAATAAAGGTATGCTGGGAGATGGACTTTGTCTGTACTGTGAAAAGTTCATCATGGTCTTCACTGTTGAGGAATAAAGAGATACAGCTTTATTGTTTATAAAAAAAAAAATGAGAACAATAAGCATTAAAAAAAAAAAACTTGTGTTAATGTGGTTTTTATAGTTCACATATGCAGCAGATGAAATATAGAAATATAATATAATCTAAAAAAATAATAATTTTGACATCATTTGGATATAAAGTATGTCTCAAGGTTAATACAATTAACAGTTTAATATTATAAAAAAATTGAATTATTGTTGTTGAGAATTATTTCAGTGTGTGTTTGTGTGTGTGTTACCGTATGGGGTGGGTGGTGAGATAGGGAAAGCCGGTGTTGATGGCATCATATCACTGACAGCATCCACTCCACCATCCGTCTCTGCACTGTGAGATCTGTACTCAACACTGTCTGTTCTGTATAGAGCTGCATGCTGCTACACACATACACACACACACATTACCAGGCTGATCTCATGAAAATTATGTGACTGTGGCTGTATTTTTGCAAAATTATGTTATATGTTCATGACACATATTGCAGGTAGTTCAAAGGTGAAATGTCCACTGTGTGGTGCTAAAAGCTAATTAAATGCTCTACTAAACAGATGATGTTTTAAAAGTTAATGCTCTATCGAGTTTAAATCAACAAAACCGACCTCCCTACCCTAAACCTCAAACCTAAACGGCAGTGTCATAAAAGCAAATGTGAGATGAAAAATGCAATTGCTGAAGCAACCATGTCATCTTGTGGTGCTTCTATGACACTTTCGGCTCACATGCCGACTTGTGTAATCTTCTGTCCTTACATCACAAGTGCAACGCTCTATCAGTTGAGCTAACACACAATTTGATCATGCTTGAACATGCTTTTAAATGTTGTTGGTTATGTAATGCAAATGGTAAAATCTATGGCCTTACAAGTCATGCGCTATAGTAAAAGTGTTTAGATGTCATAAGATAGCAACAGGGTGAAATGTAGGTGTTTATGAACTGATAATCTGCGTTTTACTCACGATTTGTGTGAAAGGGAATTAAAGTAATTGTTGTAGCACCTCTAATGTTCATTTCACCAGGAAACTGCCACGATACAGCAACAAGCCATTTAAAAATCATGCTGCAATAATGTATGTGTAGTAATGTAATTCTATGAAAGCAGGGGCCGGATTCACGAAAAAGTTCTTAAGAAAAAAATTAAGAAAATTCTTAGGATAAATTATAAGAACTTCGTAAGAACGTTCCCAAGTGCAATTCTTCAAACATTTTTAAGAAGTTCTCAAATATTTTCTTAAGAACATAAAAAAAAAAAAAAAATTCTTATGAATTAAAAGACAGTCTTTGACATTGTCTGATCATGCTAGCCTGCTCATGGAGTTGCCTTGTGTAGGAGCTTACAACAATTTCAATACTTCAACACTGGTAAATCGTAACAATACATATACTGTATCTATTAATTATTTTTAAGTAGGAAGCACCTCAAGAACTTTTTTTTTTTTTTTAAGTGCGTGAGATGTGTTAGTTACCCGTCATAGGACAATTTACTTGCTGGTAACATTTAATAACTTTTAATTTGACATGGAAGAAAAGAAACAAATACGTCAGTAGACAAGAGGTTCTTGTTGAGGGAATTATTGCAAGGAAAAAGTTGTCCTTGGGAAGCTTGATAATTGTAATATGTCAGAAAGTAACAGGCAGGTAAATGAGAAAGGGTGGCGACAGGGATGTAGATAGGGGGTGACAAAGAAAGTCTCAGCTTACTAAGGTTATAATTATTTTGTTTATATGAACACTTTAGTGATCTTTAGATTGTGGAGTGAGAGCGCTATGCAGAGCATCCATTTAAATTAGCATGATTGGTCACCACATTAAGAAGCTTCTAAACAACCTTTATTGTTTGAATTTGGTGATAATATTTACATGTTTTACAAGCTGAAAAAAAAAATTCTGAATTCTGACTCAACATGATAGAACGCATCACATTTGTAACATCTCAGTAAATTCATTAAACATCTTACCTTTTAGGATTCAAGACAACTGTGAGGTTATCCTAACTTCGAGATGTTATTTACGACGATTTAAAAAAAAAAAAAAATACACAATATTCTTGGTAGTTAAGAAGAATTTTCATCTTAAGAACGTTTTGTGAAACCAGCCCCAGGTTGTAGATTACTTTGCTTACTGTAGAATAATTGTAGAATACAATTAATGCAAACAATAATACAGTAAAAGTAATCAGCCAATGCTATTCTTTTATCTGCAACAATTTCTAAATGCTTTAGTCAAGTAACAATAAAGACTATTCAGTTCCATTCTCTTCTAGTGTCTGTAGTTTTCCTCATTTGTAAGTTTGGATGAAAGCATCTGCTACTTGAATAAAAACAATTGTACTTGAAAGCAGTATGGAGTTATCCAAACAGGGTCAAAAGTGGATAATTAAATGTAAATGCATTCTATTCGGTTCTGATTGTATTTTGCTTATTTGCAAGTCACTTTGGCCAATATGCAGTTTAAATCTAAAATAATATTAAATAATCCTGTGATCTGATTTTCTCGTTGAGATAATGTGTTGTATTACCTGTGTCTGAGGAATTGGAGCATTATATGTCTGTCTGTCTGTAGTCTGCTGATCCAGAGACCAGGCTGATCGTCCACATCGTCCTGTGTGCTCAGTCACACTGCTGGACTCTCTGCTGGAGAGCAAACTCTTTTCAGCTGGAGAGACTGCTGCTGATCCACACACACACACACACACACACACACACACACACACACACACACACACACACACACACACACACACACACACACACACACTTTGTCCTGTTAAATGTATATGGAGTGTAAAGTGTCCTTGAGCTTGTGGAAAGGCGCTATGTAAATAAAACGTATTATTATTATTATTATTATTATTATTAAGGATTAGATGCATTTTAAAATAAACTCAACTCAACTCAACATTTTGTGTTAAGGAATAAATTTTTTACTGCAAGGATTTTTTTTTTTTAAACTCTGAGTCATCACAATAGAGTGCTTGGGGAAATTTACAGAGAAAAATGAATGTACACTTTTTTTTTTTTTTTGACAGTTGACATAATTATGGTTTCATTCTGATTTCTGCTTGAGAATTAGTACAAACAACAATACAACAACATAAATGCGAGTTTGTTGTAAAGGTTGCTTTCGTCCAACAGTTGTAGAAATAAGTTAATAGAATAACTGACATTTCAGTGACAGAAGTGATACTGACACAATGTGACCAACTATTTTGTTTATTTTTGCTCCAACAACAAAAATAATTCAATTACAATGTTGCGAACATCTCTCTTGTAAAAGAGATTAAAATCTCAATGGGACTAACCTGGTTAAATAAAGGTTCAATAAAAAATAAAAAATAAAATGTAGTGAACACAAACAAGTGGAGAGATTAGACTGTATATAAATGTTATAGGGCAGTTCAATAATAAATCATGGAGGACTATATCAACAAGAGCGGTTACAATGCAACCACTGGAAAACTAAACGTGCTTTGAAGTCTAAGCAAACAGAAGTTGTTTGGTCATCTCTCCTGGCAGAAGTCTCAGCGCTAAGGTGTTAATTTTGCTCACTCACAGTTGGAATGTTAATGAATGAACAATGACCCTCTAGCGAGAAAAACTTTCCATTGAGCAAAACTGCTTAAAACCCCTCAAATTCCCTAACAACACTTTCCAATGGCAGAGCCCATCGAATGGCAGCTCAAACGAAATTCCAGAGTTATAATCTGAATAAAATGTGACATAGCAAAATGATTAAGCTACACTACAATAATTTGTTCTATATTCATCTAAAAAGTATTTGATTGTCTCAGCTAGTAAAATATTTTGTGAGACAATTGCATATAAAATGTGTCAGAGGATATGAGTGTGTGTTGCTGTGTCTATATTTGTGAGTTTGACACAGTTGTTACCATATGGTTTAGAAACAACAATAGACTAATAGAACCCACAACAAGGACTCTAACAATTTGACATATAATGTCGAATGATGTGAAAAGTTTTGAATATAGCAAATGATGTAAGGAAAATTTCATGTCACACTAAACATTTAATGCAAGCTCTTTTTTTTTTAGGAGGAACATTTAATCTATTGATACGTTGGGAATGTTTAGCTTCAGGCAAACACTGTTCTTTTACTGAAACCTCTATCAGTAACATCTGTATTATCCTGCTACACTTATTTTATTCCGCTAATTTTCTTAATCAATTTATTTATTTAGTTTTTCATGTTGTTTCAATGTAATATTCATAGTTCCATCCAACGTTCTAGCAGGAACTAGTGAGAACATTTACTGTCAGTGACACTCGAAAAATTCCAGGACTAAACGTCTGGTCAGTACCTGTGTTTATAAGTCACACAGAGCAGTTTCCAGCCCGGCTGAATAAATAATTCATAGCCAACGTGTGTGTGTGTGTGTGTGTTTTTGTAAACAGCTGGAAACAAACAAACAAAAACAAACATTACCAGCACAAAACACTTTTTCTCTCTGTCATAACAAATTTTCTTCTGCAAAAGATTTCCAAGGACTGTTTGTTGAATAAAAAATACAATACAAACTTTTAAGAACCTGTGCTATTCATAATATACTGTTAATAATATTTATTTTTTTATTTATGCTTGGAAAATTAAGTCTTTTTTTAGGACCATTAACATAACAGTGGCAGGTAATAATATTTTCATGACAACTGTGTCTCAAATTTTCATTACTTTCATTTGAAGAAGAAAAAACTAAGAAAAAAAAAAAACAATAATATATACTTTAAGTTGTAAAGTATTTCTATATCAAGATAGTATATGTGTGCTTCCTATAATGAATTATTTACAAATAATTGTATTTCAGTAATTTCTTACTGTTTCCAGTAAGGAGAAAGTATCACTGAAATAAGAGAAAGCATGTCTATTGTAAATACTAAACCAGTACACTTAAAATCAACTTAATACATTCATGTGTTAGATGAGAACATAATTATATTGCTTAAAGTCCAATGGAAATTCAACTCAGTTATCAAAAAGTGATATGATCACATTGCTATGAAATGTTCAAATGGAATTAGACTTCTAAAAGAGGGTGTTCACACAATGTTGCAAACTGCTTAACTTAATTAAAATTAGCTAGTGCAACAATTCTTTAGCATTTCATCTCAACTTAATTTCATTGTGTACAATCCATCTACACTTACTTTAAATGTGTATTGGGAAAAGCACAAGTAAAAAACTATATATATATATATATATATATATATATATATATATATATATATATATATATATATAATTTGTATAGAAGTAACATTTGTGTAATGTTGTGTGATGAAGTTTCTGTCCTGTTGGATCTTTCTGGAGGTTACCATTGTGGATAAGAGTGGAGCTAATGGTTAGGTCGAGGATGGTTTAAACTGACTGAAGTATAATACTAGTGGTGGTGATTGATTCTTTTGTTTCTGTTCATCAAAAAATTTGTTCAGATTCATTCATTGATTTGTTCACTGACCATGTCGTCAAGTTACACCTTTGTGTCTGCAGATGGCGCCATCTTTTAAGTAATTGCATTGAACCTAATGCAGTCATTCTCCACCAGAAGTCTGTTTATCCTTTATTAAAATTTTACTAAGAGAAGTGTTAAAAGCATCACAAGTCTTTCCCCACAAATGACACCAAAGTATATCTGTCATACTGTGAACTGCTGAGCATGACTTTTTATCAAGCTTTACAAAAAAAAGGACAACAATACTTGCCTAAAAATAATGAGATTCATCCGGCCACTTTCTTGTTTAAGGAGATTAACAATATGAAAGAACAACATGAAGCTCCTCCTCTCATTCAGCCGGTCAGCATTCATGATGACTGATTCGTTTATATCAGTTGCGAACAAGTTTACCAGTACATTCAGTTCGTTCATGACATGAACGAAATGACCAACTATTTCAGTGAAGGGGTGTATTCGTTCAGTGGGTCCAACCAATTATATAAAAGCACCACAAATGGAATTTGCACGTCTACAGTTTTATTTTCTGTTAATGCATGATTTTCTGTAAAGCTGTTTTGAAACAATGTGTGTTGTGAAAAGCATTATACAAATAAAAATGACTTGTATGAAGACACTTTAAAAATAGAGTTTAAACACCATGTAACCCCGGTGTCCTGGCCAAATTCCCCCCATTGGCCCTTCTCAATCATAGCCTCCTAATAATTCCCATTGATTAATTGGCTCTATAACTCTCCTCTCTCCTCTCCACCAATAGCTGATGTGGTGGGCGTTCTGGCGCACTATGGCTGCCGTCACATCATCCAGGTGGATGCTGCACACTGGTGGTGGTTCAGGAGATTCCCCCTACACTATGTAAAGCGCTTATTTTCACTATATTTTGTCAAATGCTGGGCTTAATTATTGCCAAGACAAAAAGTTTAAGAAAAGCCTAAATATCTTACACTGTGCATCAAAGCACAACATTTCCATCCGTAATTTGTCATTTTTACTGTACATCTTCATAATTTTTTACACATCCATAAACTGGGGATCATGTTTTGTGTATACCTATAAACATAACTTAAGTGTATTTCATGCCTGTCTCTCCTTGCTGAACACGATTGACTCACATGCCGAACTGAATAGGCTTGTTCGAGATGAGCAAAATCTGCGCAGCACCGATCACCGGTGATCACCGGCAGGTGCATGCTGGTTAGAAATGTGTCTGAGTGTAGTCCGACTTGCTCTGATGTCGTGCTGATGTATGCCAAAAAGCTCTCTCTCTCTCTCTCTCTCTTTTTTAAACTTTCATATCATGTTTTTACGTGTATAAATTATATGTGAATATTCCTAACACTGACAGTGCGATATCTGTATGGTATATGTGACATCTTATTTCTGAAATATCTAAAATACACGTCTTTATTAAATAAAAAATGGATGAAAATACACATCTATGGTATAAATTAAATAATATTTACACTGAGTGTCTTTTTCATCATATTTATTTTCATTTTAAAGAAACAGAATTTTAATTGTATCCACTTTATCAGCAACAGCGCAAAACAGCAGGTGGCGGTAACGCACTGTTAAATTGCGATACGCCAATAAAACAAGAAGCAACAGAATCAGCGAACGTGAATCCCGCGATATCTGCCTTTGATCTCGAAGGTATCTGATCAACAACGAGAAGTGAGAACTGTCCAGTTTTACAGCTCTTATTTCATTGCTCCCCAGACTGCACCAGCCAGTTCTCGTATACTTTCAAGGCGAGAGATTTGGCATCTCAAACAAGCCTACTGATAAACACACCTCCATCTTGTTCAGTCGTTCAGCTGGTCTTAAACTTGTTTGAGATGAGCCAGTTCTGTGCAGAACCGATAACTGGTGATCAGTAGCAGCGGCAGGTGCATGCCGGTTAGAAATCTGTCCGACTTGCTGTGATGTCATGGTGATGTATGCTAAAAAACAAAACAAAACAAAACAAAAAATCTCGTGAGAGTGAGGCGCACACAGTTGTAGCAGTCAGGCGGTGCTGTTGGATTTTTCCAGCTGAGCAAACTGCAAGCATGATGGGAAACGATTTGCTGATGACACAGCTTAATGCTCATTGGCTGAAACAACCGTGAGAGTTTTCGCAGAACTGAAGGTGTCAGAATAAACGCCATGGTAATGGAATCCTACCACACTACTCTTATTTCTGCCATAGACTGACATAGCAGAAGTAGTAAGTAGTACGTAAAGTATGCAATTGCGTGCACAGCCCATGAAACACGTGTAACCGTTGTCACTTGTGAGTCTGGCCAATCGTGAAAGAGCTATGTCGTCATCAGAGCTTGTGCAGCTCCTCTGAAGCAACTCCTGAGGCTGCAGTACCTGGCTGCTCTCGAATCGCTCTCGCAGTACTTTGATGGCATACTCACAAAACAAAACTTTAATTTAATTACGAGGCGGTGGCGCTGGTTCAAGTCGGACAACATTTCTAACCGAGATCATATGTACAGACATAATAAAGCTGAGGGAGCATATGTTCGATCACATAGAAAGTGGCTTGAGGAAGGCGAACAAAATTCGGCCTATTTTTTCAGATTAAAAAAGCAGCAAGGAATTGAAAAACTCATGAATAATGGTATAATTAATGAAGATCAGAAATCTATTGGACAATTTTGTGCTAAATTCTACAGTGACATATACATCTAAATTCTTCTACCAAGCCACCATTGATTTTTTTTAATCTTTTCAAAATGAAAAGCATTTGGACGGAATAGATCAAGCCTTTTGTGAGGACCCTATTACCTTAATAGAAATAGTTGAGGTGATTAACTCTTTAAAAAAATAACAAATCCCCTGGATCTGATGGACTCACTTCAGAATTCTATATATTATTTAACAAAAATATAGCACCCTTTATATTAGAGGTATTCAAGGAGAGTAGTGAGAAGATATTGCCTACTTTATGTCAAGGAGTAAATACTTTAATTCCGAAACCAAATAAAGACCCCTTATTAATAGATAATTGGCATCCGATCACCTTATTAAATAATGATTACAAAATAATTGCTTTAGTTTTGGCAAAAAGATCAGCATCATAAATTCCATTACGAGGCACAGTCAGGTTTTTTGCCAGAGAGACATATATCAAATAGCATACGTTTAATTTTAGACATTTTAGACTACTCTTAATTAATAAAGAAAGCTTTATTTTATTTTTAGATTATTATAAAGCATTGGACAAACTAGAACATGGATTTTTGTTTGAAGCTCTACATAGAATTGGTTTTGGGGAGTCATTTTGTAATATGATTAAAATGCTGTACACAAATAGCAATAGCTCTGTTAAATTAAGCAATGGTACTTCATCTAGATTTTTTTCTACAGTGTGGAATTAGACAGGGATGCCTAATCTCCCTCTATCTTTTTTAATTGAAACACAATTTCTTAATTCATATATTAAATCAAGCAATTCAAAAGGTATCACTATTGATGATAAGGAAATAATTATTAGTCAGTTAGCTGACGACACAGCTCTTTTTTTAGAAGATTCCATGCAAATACCGGCAGCTCTAAGAATTCTTCAATTTTTCTCTAAAGCACCAGGTTTATGTCTTAACCTTAACAAATGTGGATTGCTCCCAATTAAAAATTTAGCATTTCCGTAAATTAATGGTATCACTGTCAGAAATTGTGTTACATATTTGGGTATACAGATAACAGGATAATTCCAGAAGTTCGCTAAATTTTAACCCAATTATAGCAAAAACAAAAAATAGACTTAATTGTTGGTTACAAAGAGACCTTTCTTTGAAAGCAGAAGGTTTGTCTCGCCTAACCTATGCTGCCCAATCACTGTATGTTGATAAGCACACGTATAAAACAATAGATGGAATTTTAACTAAATTTCTTTGGAAAAACAAACCTCATTATATTACAAAATCAGTGATACTAAATTCTTACTGCAAGGGGGGTTTGAATTTTATTGAATTTAGTTCCTTAAATAATACACTTAAAATAAATTGGCTTAATCGATTTCTTTTGTTATTAATTTTTTTTATTGATTCATAAATTAACACAAGAAATACAACAACATCTATATAATGAATCAAAAACTTTTAACATTAAACCCCCACTATATCCCCTCCCCCTACCAAACTCTCAACCCACCCTGACCCCCCATGAACACCCCTGTGGTCAATAGAATATAGACGCACACACACAGAAAACTAAAACAACAACATAAAATAACATACAATAATCAAGTATAATAATAAAATAAAAAAAATTTAAAATAAAAAACTCTGAATTACTCCCTCCACTGCCCCACCTCGAGATTCCCTCAAAAATGCTAAATAATTGCTCCATTACTTATTGTAAGTTTCCCTAACCCCCATCCTAATACTCGACCCCTCCTCGAAGACAGCCACCCTCCCCATCTCCGCGCACCACTCTGGGAACGAGGGTGCTCCATCCGACTTCCAACTCCTCAAAATAACCTGTCTACCAATCATCACAAAACCCAGTCCTTCATGTGCTTATCTACCAAATCCATGACCTCCCTATCTCCCAAAACACAGAGTCTGGGGCAGAACAAGACCTGAGTGCCCAACACATCACACACAAAACTCTGTACCTTCAGCCAAAATTCTTGGATCTTAAGGCACCCCCAAAAACATGGATGGTGTCTCCATCTTCAGTATGGCATCGCCAGCAGATGGGTGTGTCCTTAAGACCAAGCCTATACAATCTAGAGGGGGGTCCAATAAAATCTATGTAAAATCTTAAATTGCATAAGGTGAACCCTTGCATCTCTAGATGCAGACTTTATGTTTTTTAGAATCCTTGCCCACACTCCCTCCTCCAATACCAAGTTTAAAGTTTAAATCTTTCTCCCATAATCTTTTAAGAGAATTTAAAGCTCGGTCCCCCAGACTCTGAATTAACAAGGAGTAATACACTGATGCCTCATGACCCTTCCCAAAAGCAGCAATCACCACTTCCAGAGTATCTGCCGCTCTAGGGGGGTGTATGCTACTCCCAAAAACAGAGCAGAGCAGGTGGCGCAGCTGTAAATACTTATAAAACTGAGATCTGGGAATCCCAAAATGTTGAATCAAATTTTCAAAAGACCTCAATACTCCACCCTCATACAGGTCACCAAGTGTATTAACCCCCCTCACAATCCAATCTGACCAACAGAAAGGGGACTTATTAATGCATAGTTTAGGGTTCTGCCATATGCTCGAGGCTACGTTTAAATAAATATCAGAATTAAACACTCTGGACACTTTTGTCCATATCGAGTGCAAATGCAAAATAACGGGGTGCAACTTAACCTCTCCAGCTAGTTTAATCGAAAGGCTTTGCAGTGGCGAGATAGGGGCAAGAACTTCCTTTTCAATACAAAACCAGGGAGGAGCTCTCTCAAGTGGAAGTGACCAATGAACCAAATGTCTAAGACTGAATGCATAATAATAAAATAAAATCTTGGGTAGGCCTAACCCACCTATGTCAATCGGCCTATGTAATTTACTGGAATTTAACCTGGGACGTTTACCATTCCAAATGAAGGACTTCACTATGCTATCAAATTGCTTAAAATAAGAGAGAGGGACATCTACAGGGAGAGATTGTAGCAGATAGTTAAATTTTGGAATGCAATTCATTTTAATAATATTAACCTTCCCAATCATTGATAAGTTTAATGAAGCCCACCTGTCCACATCATTCGAAAACCTTTTTATTAAGGGATCAAAATTAACTAACTAATTCAGACAAATCTGCTGGGAATAAAATTCCCAAATACTTAATTCCCTGTTTGGGCCACATGAAGGTGCCTGGCTGGAAAGCCGTTACTGTACAGTACGCTGTCAAAGCCAAAGCTTCGGATTTAGACCAATTGACTCTGTATCCTGAGAATTTGGAAAAGGAGTTAATAATTCTGTGGAGGCAAGGCATGGATCTAGTGGGGTCAGAGACAAATAATAAAATATCATCTGCATAAAGCAGAAGCTTATGCGCTACACCTCCCGCCGTCACCCCTGGAAAATCATCCTCCTTTCTTATCGCGGCTGCTAATGGTTCCAGGGCAAGACAGAACAATAATGGGGAAAGAGGGCAACCCTGTCGGGTGCCCCTATCCAGAGTAAAATAATCTGAAATTAACCCATTTGTTTGTACCGCTGCTACAGGGTGTCTATAAAGTAACTTAATCCAACCAATAAATGTGTTCCCGAACCCATACCTTTCCAAAATCTTGAAAAGATAATCCCATTCTACCATATCAAATGCCTTTTCGGCATCAAGAGAGATGGCAGCAACCGAAGATTGTTCATTTGCTACTGACCACATGATATTGATGAAACGCCTAATATTATCAGAAGAACTACGGCCTCGAATAAACCCCACCTGATCTATATGTATAAGAGATGTCATAACTTTACTTAATCGATTAGCCAGAATTTTGGACAAAAGTTTTACATCTAACTGGATCAGCGAAATTGGGCGGTAACTTTTACACTCACTTGGATCTTTATCCTTTTTTAGAATCAGACTGATCCGGGCTTGTGTCATGGTTGGCGGAAGCTTTCCATTCTTTAATGAATCAGTATAAACTTCTAACAAAAGTGGAGCCAGTTCTGTAGCATAAGATTTGAAAAACTCAGCGGCAAAGCCGTCAGGCCCCGGAGCCTTGCCTGTAGGCAGGGACTTAATTATCTCAACAAGCTCCTCCAAGGTTATCTCAGAATCAAGATAATTTTTTTGCCCAGTCGTCAGTTTAGGGAGATCTAATGGTTCCACAAAGTTCCTAATATCTTCATCAGTGGATGAAGACGTGGACCTATAGAGATCAAAATAGAACTCTTTAAAAGCATTATTAATATCAATGGCTGTGGTAAATATTTCACCACAAGCAGATTTCACTGAGGGAATGATAGAAAAAGACTCTCTCTGCTGTATATACAGTATCTAGCCAAAAGTTTTCCTGCTTTATCACCTGACTCAAAGTATGACTGTCTTGCCCTGAACAACCAAAACTCCACTTTCTGTGACAGAATAGTATTATACCTGTATTTCAGTCGGGTCAATTCTCTGAGGCCATCAGATGACATACGGCGCTTCAGCTCTGCCTCTGCACTTTTAATATTTCCTTCCAACTCCACAATTTCTTGTGCTTTGGATTTTTTAATGAATGAGGCATAATGCATGATCCGACCCCTAAGAACCGCTTTAAGTGCCTCCCAAGCCACGCCCACAGAGGATACCGAGGACCAGTTGGTCTACATATAAACACTGAGTCTTTAACATTTGTTGGAAATCAGGATTTTGCAAAAGGGACACATTAAGGCGCCAATAAGATTTATTTTTCTCTATATGTGGCATCACCTCTAAAATCACCAGGGCGTGATCTGAGACTATTTAAACGTAAGAAGTATGATATAGTGTTTCTTGAAGAAACACTATATCTCTCCCCACAGGAAGCTGAAAAATTTGGGAAGATATGGGGTGGACATGTTTTTTTTAGTGCTGGCTCAATTAAGAGCAAGGGAGTCATTATATTGGTTAATTAACATTTACAATTCAAATTTCTCAAACAGATTAAAGATAAATTAGGAAGTGTCAGTATTGTGTTAGTTGAAATTCAAGGGCAAAGGTTGATTTTGGCTAATATTTACGCACCTAATGCTGATGATCAGGGCTTTTTTATAGATCTTGAAGGGATGTTGCAAGCCGCTGGCACCCCTCATGATATAATATTGGGAGGGGACTTTAATCTTTTGATGGACTCAGTCCTTGATCATAGTGAAGCAAAAGTGTGTAAACCCCCTAGAGCAACATTGACGCTTCACAGGATGTGTAAAAATCTTGGTCTTATGGATATTTGGAGACTTTTGAACCCATCTGGTAGGGACTATACATTTTTTTCATCAGTCCATAAGATTTATTCTAGAATAGATTTTTTTTTGATGTCCAAATCCCTAATTTCATCTGTTGTGGATTGCTCAGTTGGAAACATTTTAGTCTCAGATCACGCCCTGGTGAGTTTAGAGATGATGCCACATATAGAGAAAAATAAATCATATAGTTGGCGCCTTAATGTGTCCCTTTTGCAAAATCCTGATTTCCAACAAATGTTAAAGACTGAAATCAATGTTTATATGGAGACCAACTGATACTCGGTATCCTCTGTGGGCGTGGCTTGGGAGGCACTTAAGGCAGTTCTTAGGGGTCGTATCATACAGTATGCCTCATTCATCAAAAAATCCAATGCATGAGAACTTGTGGAGTTGGAAGAGAATATTAAAAGTGCTGAGGCAGAGCTGAAGCGCCATATGTCAGCTGATGGCCTCAGAGAATTGACCCAATTGAAATATAGATATAATACTATTTTGTCACGGAAAGTGGAGTTTTGGTTATTCAGGGCAAGACAGTCATACTTTGAGTCGGGGGACAAAGCAGGGAAGCTTTTGGCTAGATATATAAAGCAGAGAGAGTCTCTTTCTATCATTCCCTCAGTGAAATCTGCTGGTTGTGAAATTTTTACTTCAGCCATTGATATTAATAATGCCTTTAAAGAGTTCTATATTGATCTTTATAGTTCCACGTCTTCGTCTACTGATGAAGATATTAGAAACTTTGTGGAACCATTAGAACTCCCTAAACTGACGATTGAACAAAAAAACTCTCTTGATTCTGAGATAACCTTGGAGGAGCTTGATGAGGTAATTAAGTTCCTACCTACTGGCAAAGCTCCGGGGCCAGATGGTTTTGCCGCTGAATTTTTCAGATCTTATGATACAGAACTGGCTCCACTGTTGTTAGAAGTTTATACTGAATCATTAAAGAATGGAAAGCTTCCGCCAACCATGACACAAGCCCGGATCAGTCTGATTCTTAAAAAGGACAAAGATCCAAGCGAGTGTAAAAGTTACCGTCCAATTTCCCTGATCCAACTAGATGTAAAAATAATGTCAAAAATTCTGGCTAATTGATTAAGTAAAGTTATGACATCTCTTATACATATAGATCAGGTGGGGTTTATTCGGGGCGGTAGCTCTTCTGATAACATCAGGCGTCTCATCAATATTATGTGATCAGTGGCAAATGATCAGTCTCCGGTCGCTGCCATCTCACTTGATGCCAAAAAGGCATTTGATATGGTAGAATGTGATTATCTTTTTAAGGTTTTGGAAATGTATGGGTTCGGAAATACTTTTATTGGATGGATTAAGTTACTTTATAGACACCCTGTAGCAGCGGTACAAACAAATGGATTAATTTCAGATTATTTTGCTTTGGATAGGGGAACTCGGCAGGGCTGCCCTCTTTCCCCATTATTGTTCTGTCTTGCCCTGGAACCATTAGCAGCCGCGATAAGAAAGGAGGATGATTTTCCAGGGGTGGTGGCAGGAGGTGTGGCACATAAACTTCTGCTTTACGCAGATGATATTTTATTATTTGTCTCTGAACCTACTAGATCTATGCCTTGCCTCCACAGAATTATTAATTCCTTTTCTAAATTCTCAGGATACAAAGTTAATTGGTCTAAATCCGAAGCTTTGGCTCTGACAGCATACTGTCCAGTAACGGCTTTCCAGCCGGGCGCCTTCCAGTGGCCCAAATAGGGTATTAAGTATTTGGGGATTTTATTCCCAGCAAATTTGTCTGATTTAGTTAGTGTTCATTTTGACCCTTTAATAAAAAGGTTTTCGAGCGATGTGGACAGGTGGGCTTCATTACATTTATCGATGATTGGGAAGGTTAATGTTATTAAAATGAATTGTATTCCAAAATTTAACTACCTGCTACAGTCCCTACCTGTAGATGTCCCCCTCTCTTATTTCAAGCAATTCGATAGCATAGTGAAGTCCTTCATTTGGAATGGTAAACGTCCCAGATTGCATTTTAATAAGTTACATAGGCCGATTGACAAAGGTGGGCTAGGACTACCCAAGATTTTGTTTTATTACTATGCGTCACAGACATTTGGCTCATTGGTCACTTCCACCTGAGAGAGCCCCTCCCTGGTTTGTTATTGAACAGGCAGTTCTTGCCCCATTTCGCCGTTACAAAGCATCTCTATCAAACTAATTAGAAAAGTTAAGTTACACCCTGTTATTTCGCATTTACACTCGGTATGGACTAAAGTGTCCAGATTGTTTAAATTGGACACTTATTTAAATGTTGCCTCGAGCATATGGCAGAACCCAAGATTGTGCATTGGCAAGTCCCCTTTCTGCTGGCTAGAGTGAATTGTGAGGGGGGTTGCTACACTCGGTGACCTATATGAAAGTGGTGTGTTGAGATCGTTTGAAAACTTGGTCCAACATTTTGGGATCCCCAGACCTCAGACCACCTGCTTTGTACTATTTTTGGGAGTAGCACACACCCCCCTGAAGAGGCAGATGCTTTGGGAGAGGTGTTTGCGGCTTTTGGAAAAGGTCATGAGGCATCAGTGTACTACTCCCTGTTAATTCAGAGTATGGGGGATGGAGTTTTAACTTCTATTAAGAAAGTATGGGAGAAATTTTTGAATTTGGTATTGGAGGATGGAGTGTGGACTAAGATTCTGAAAAATGTCAAGTCTGCATCTAGAGGTGCAAGGGTTCGGCTTATGCAATTTAAGATTTTACAAAGATTTTATTGGACCCCCTCTAGATTATACAGGCTTGGTCTTAAAGGCACACCCACATGCTGGCGATGCCAATCAGAAGTTGGAGACATAGCCCATGTTTTTTGGGGATGCGTTAAGATCCAAGATTTTTGGTTAAAGATTCAGAATTATTTGCGTGACATTCTGGACACTCAAATTTTACTTTGCCCCAGACTTTGCATTTTGGGCGATGGGGAAGTTATAAATTTGGGTGACAAATATATAAAAAATGTGGTTCTGACTAGCGTGATGATCGGTAGACAAATTATTTTAAGGGGGTGGAAGTCAGACGGAGCGCCACCATTTCCAGAGTGGTGTGCGGAGATGGGGAGGGTGGCGGCTTATGAGAGGATGATGGATGGAAGGCTGGGGCGGGAGGACTTATTTTTCAGGTAGAGACAGGTGTTAGACATAATTTAGCTCAGGAGTAAGCGCCCTTACCGCTTTCTCTCTCCGGAGAGATGCTTGGCCACGCCCCCGCTGCCACAAATAGTAATGATCCTTATTTGTTTTTCGGTGAAAGCTTAGAGATTACAAATCACTGGGGCTGATACAAACATTTGAATACACTGCACTGATTTCACAGGACATAGAAAGACAAGCCCAAACAACACCCTTTAACATCTAAACTCTCTCAAAATATCCAAAATCAGCTTTCAGCTTAAGAGCAGTTATTTAAAGATGACACCATGTAATCATATAAATATACGGCAATTACAAATGCCATTTATAATAAATGCCATATCTTCGATTACATCAGAAAAAAATCAAATAAAACGGTAGGCCAGTTTATTGAGTGAGTGTTATGGTTACATTTGGTACAATTCCCACACCCAAAAGCCCCCTTTTGGAGGGTGTGTCCAACATATTTGGATGTTTTGTTTTTTTTTGCAGGGATTTTTGGTAAATCAGCTGCAATACGCCCATGATACGCACACGCAAAATTGTTAGATTTTTCAAGCAAATTAGTACCTACTATTTGGTATCTTAGTAAATCAGGGCCATGACATGGAATTGATTTTCTCTATTTTTATTATTTTTTAAGAATGTTAAGAAAAAAAACAACCTCTGAGAAATAAATGTTCCTTTGGGTAAGGACAAGTTCTTCTGAACTGTCTTTTGATGTTAAATTGACTGCAGGTTTTCTCTTCCTGTCCTTAAGATGTTCACATCACCAATACTACAAATGCAAATATAAAGCTGAAACATATCATTAGCACAGCATGTAAACCCAACATTGCTCTTCATCTTACCTAAGTGATGAGTCCTCTCTCTGCTTTTGTCATTCTGTACATCACGTCTTTGGCTCATGCTGCTGTTTTCACAACTGGTAGTATTACTGTTACTGTCTGCACCTCCAGTCCTCTTGAACGAGCTGGATTTGGTGGAAATGGGCACAAATGTTTGGTCCAGATCCAAAATCAGCTGGTTGAGCTGATGAATGGAGTTGTCGATGTCCACCGTTAGTGAACTGAATGCCTTGCCATGTTTTTTGTCATTCTCTTGGTTTTGTGACATCTGAGGAGTGGGTGGAGAATTATTCTGATCACTAACCGCTTTGGGCAGGATTTCTTGCATGTTATTTTGGAAACGCTGTACAAGCTGCTGTTGACGAACCCATGTTTGGGTGGAGTAGCAGCCATGCTGGAACAGATGCCTTGGAGCCACACCCAGTGAAGGAGAAGTGACGCTTCTTTGAGCAAAGCAAGCTTTCTGATCGTACTCCTCCATTGGCGCTGGGTGATGATGAGAAGTGTCCTCTATCCGAATGGGACTGCCAAAGCCATCGTACAGCAATGAGTTCTGGCTGCTCTTATGATAGGATGAAGACAGAGTGCCAAAACTGTTCACACGATGCAGGTCATGGCATGAGATCAAGACTTCATCATCTAGAATATCTGTCTCACGTTCTTTTAGTCGGCAACTGCCATTCATGTGCACCTGGGCTGAATCGTGGAGCATTTGTTGAGTGGTTAAAGTTGGCTCCATCAATGTGCAACCTCGGCTTGGCTCATCCAGACCAAAGCCGTTCAAAAGGTGCTTAAGTTCAACTTTCTCTTGCTGGCTAGGTTGGGATACTTTGACTCCCAGTGAGGGCCAACAGTCAGTCCGCAGTGAAACACTGGAGAGGCCTGAGTCACTGCTGGTTGAGAGGGTGTGGTCAGGGTTGGAGGTTGTAGAGGTGCTCTGGTGGGCTCTGGAGGGGTTCGGACCTCTGCTGGATGCTCTCCTAAAGGAGGGTTTCTCCAGGGTTGGATCTGGAGACTGCAGAGGTGAAACTGTAAAGAGGAGAGATGCAACACTTCAAATAGTCTGAAAGTGCAATAACATAAAAAGCTATAACTTCAGAAACCATTGATGGAGGCAGTAAATCTTTAAAAATACATGTCTTTGACATCAATATTCATGATTTGTTTAAACTAAATTTTGTTTTATTTGATGGCAAGCACTAGCATGGGCCATTTTGTGTTAAAAAAAATTCAGCAGCATTAGCTGGGTTTACATCCAAATATAATTTTTTTTTTTTAAGTGCATTTTTAAAAATTGAACTAAAGAAAATGTGAATCACTGTGGGTTTCCATCCACTTTGTCATGAATCATCTTGAGGGAAACTGCCTTGCCATGATGGAGCAGCTGAATGACTTCCTTACTCTGGGGAGAGTTGTATTTGCAGTATTGGTGCACTTGTAGATCGTTTTATTAAATGCTGCCTGGAGACGCCACAGAATGAGTGTAATATCTAATATAATGAGGACTGAATTGACTGCTATGCCCGTATGCTGACAGCCTCCGTGTACCTAGGAGTTCAAAACTGTTTTGGTGGATTGTGAGGACCAGCTGTGGGTTAAACACTTCCAGATGGCAAGGGCTATGTTTGAATAATTGTGTGCCAAGGTCGGACTTCTCGTTGAGAGTTTATGAGCATATCAAGTGTTTCCATTCTGGTTTTCACATGCGCAAATTAAAAATGAGCATAAAAATGGTTGGATGCAAACCGAGCAAGGACATGGAATTTCCTGGCAAATAAAGTATCTTGATCAATTCATTTGTCTTCTGAATAGACAATTGAGAAAACTAGACTCCATTACTAGATTTTTGGATCATTGACAGGTTGTCCGAAGTGGTAAAAATAAGAAATCTTTTAAAAATCTAGTTAAAAACACATTTGTTAAGTTTGTAGTAATGTAATCTTTGTGTCCATGTTGGTTTCATTCATACATGAGAGTGGCAGAATAGCACAGAATGGCAGCCTGAATCTTGATTACACTGCCTGACTTAAATTTTGCTTGTAATGAGACTTTTTATTAATGTATTTGACTATTTCCAGATGGTTACACCACTTAGATATTTTTGACTTTAAGCCCCAGAAAAAAGAAAAGAAAAAAATTGCTAAATGACTTGAACTCATAAATGGAAAACATGTTCATCATAGTAGAGGTGTATTCTACTAATAGTTTTGTGTGAATTGCATTTTGAATGTATTTTTATTTAACTTTATTGATCCAAAAAAAAAAAAAAAAGGCCTCATGTCATTCACCCTTTTACATTTTCTGAATAAAAGATGAGTGGTGCTTGCCTGTATAAAAGTTACCGCAATGACGCTAGGATGTTTCTGGGTGGTTGCTTGAGAATTTCTAGGTGGTAGCCAGGGTTTGAAATGAACTTTTGGCTTACCGGCAACAGTGGCTAGTAGTTTTCCAAGGTCATTAGCCTCTCAACATTTTCACTTGCCAAAATCCCCCATCCCACAAAAAGTGATGAAGTTAATTGGAGACTGTAACTGTATGCATTTGTTTGGACATATTATTTGAACAAAAATTCTATTAGTTTAGCAGGACACCTAATGATTTATGTCACTTTTAGGATATCTGAAGGTAAACTTGACCAGTTAGAACAGGAGTAGGTTTGAAAATAACCTTTAACTAACTTTCACAGTTGTAATAAAAATAAAGTATAATAGTTTCGTCCTAATAGATTTAATATGAATCTGTACAAGATACCACTTAGTGTTACTGAAGTAAAAAAAAAAGTAAACTTTTAGTAAGAAATATGATTATTTTAAAAACTGATGGTGTGCATTTGTCTCCTCTTTACCTCGTCAGTGCTGTTGATAATGTAGGGGCTGCCTATCCATTTGAGAGGTTTGACTTTCTCCATATAGAATTTTATACTGGAACGTTCTCAGTAGAATTAAAATGGGTCATTCAAATGCCCAGGTTAAATGTCTTAAAAGCTTTCCAATGTTATTTTCACACTTTATTATAATATAATATAATATAACTATTTCTTTCCTTTTTTATTTTCTCACTTTTATCTGCCTCTCTCTCTCTCTCTCTCTCTCTCTCCCCCTCTCAATCTTTCATTACTTCCTCTGTCCACTAATTCTAACCTCTCTAAAAGCAGTAAAACATAATTTTCCTACCTGTTGATGTCTTTTCTTTGAATTACATGACCTATGCATTCCTCACAGGTGAGGCAGGTAAAGGTATGCAGTTAGTATTCCTGTAGGTGCAGAACTCAATAATGTCCCTCAGATCTGGACTTGTTTTCCTCTTGAACTGGTGTAGGTGTAACCCAGGGCTGAAGGGCCTGAAGGGGGTGGGCCTGATATTTCCATTTATGGGGACTGGAATGTAAACATGGCGGTGGAGCATGAGATAAGGGAGGCGGGGGCAAATAAAATGAAACTGTGAACAACCTCTAAAGAGAGGGTTAGGAACAGGGTGAAGTGGTCAGAGGGAGATTGAAAGATAAAATACGAACAAAAAAGTTGGAAAGTCTAACTCATTATAGCGAATTGGTTCATTCAAAAAAAAAAAAAAAAAAAGATTCATCACTCAAAATCGAATCATCACTCAAAAGTATTCCCAGAAGTCCATTTTACATTACATTTTTGTTGAAAAATTGCTGTTTTTCATTGTGTTTTCAATATTAATTATATACATAGCATCAAATGTTGTTATTGTTCCATCATTATTGTTAACAACAATTGTTCCCAAAATTAATAATAATCTTAAATATTAAAAGTATTGTTAACAATATTGTTCCCACAGGGTTTCTACACCTTTTGACACATGAATTTCCATGACTTTTTCAGTCATTAAGGATTAAATAATAATAAAAATAATTTAATGAAATTGTACTCACAAAGATACATTTCTAACTGATAAAATATTTTAGAGCTCAGTATAAATTAGCAACGTTTAGCCATTCAACTCTATGTGGTGCAAGATAATTCTTTGACTTGTTATCGTTAGCCATTCGGCTCGCTCACATGTGACATGTTAAGCCAATCAGCCTGCAACAAAGTCTTTTTAGCTAGTCAGTCCACTGTCGGCCATCTTTGGAACATTCTCGGGAGATTACAAGATTACAATCAAAGAACATGTTTCAAATCAGCAATAAAATCTGACAATACTAGTATCATAAATTGTGATTCTTTACCTCATATTTAGCTAAAAACTTGCTTGTATGAGCTTGTATAGCTAATGTGCATGCGCATTCTAGAGTTGATTGACAGGTGATGTCTGTATCTAAAAGGTGATTGGCTCTTTTAATTGTAAGGCAGGACTTCCTTTCTACATCTGTTGACCGTTGGGTGCTCAGAGCTCCTTGGTTGAGCGTTCCAATTTCTCCCATTCATTTTAATAGAAGTGGCCTGTCTCTGCTAAATAATCTCTGGTTGTAAACTGATTGGTCCTCTAACTTGTTATCAGGTAACCAATCAACTTGAGTCTCTCTCTTTGTCTAACATTTCAGTGGCTCAGTTTTGCTGATAAGCTGGTTTCTCTGCAGCACACTGCGAGAGTTTTTTTCTGAAAAAGCTATTTGCTCAGATGGTTTGCTGGGGCTTTTCTTCTATCAGCTTGAACAGTAAGGTCTGCTTTTGGCCATGATACATACACTATATTGCCAAAAGTATTCGCTCACCCATCCAAATAATTGAATTCAGGTGTTCCAATCACTTCCATGGCCACAGGTGTATAAAATGAAGCACCTAGGCATGCAGACTGCTTCTAAAAACATTTGTGAAAGAATGGGCCGCTCTCAGGAGCTCAGTGAATTCCAGCATGGTACTGTGATAGGATGCCACCTGTGCACCAAGTCCAGTCGTGAAATTTCCTCGCTACTAAATATTCCACAGTCAACTGTCAGTGGTATTATAACAAAGTGGAAGCGATTGGGAATGACAGCAACTCAGCCACGAAGTGGTAGGCCACATAAAATGACAGAGCGGGGTCAGCGGATGCTGAGGCGCATAGTGTGCAGAGGTCACCAACTTTCTGCAGAGTCAAATGCTACAGACCTCCAAAGTTCATATGGCCTTCAGATTAGCTCAAGAACAGTGCGTAGAGAGCTGCATGGAATGGGTTTCCATGGCCGAGCAGCTGCATCCAAGCCATACATCACCAAGTGCAATGCAAAGCGTCGGATGCAGTGGTGTAAAGCACGCCGCCACTGGACTCTAGAGCAGTGGAGACATGTACTCTGGAGTGACAAATCATGCTTCTCCATCTGGCAATCTGATGGACGAGTCTGGGTTTGGCAGTTGCCAGGAGAACGGTACTTGTCTGACTGCATTGTGCCAACTGTGAAGTTTGGTGGAGGGGAGATTATGGTGTGGGGTTGTTTTTCAGGAGCTGGGCTTGGCCCCTTAGTTCCAGTGAAAGGAACTCTGAATGCTTCAGCATACCAAGAGATTTTGGACAATTCCATGTTCCCAACTTTGTGGGAACAGTTTGGGGATAGCCCCTTCCTGTTCCAACATGACTGCGCACCAGTGCACAAAGCAAGGTCCATAAAGACATGGATGAGCGAGTTTGGTGTGGAAGAACTTGACTGGCCTGCACAGAGTCCTGACCTCAACCCGATAGAGCACCTTTGGGATGAATTAGAGCGAAGACTGCGAGCCAGGCCTTCTCGTCCAACATCAGTGTCTGACCTCACAAATGCGCTTCTGGAAGAATGGTCAAAAATTCCCATAAACACACTCCTAAACCTTGTGGAAAGCCTTCCCAGAAGAGTTGAAGCTGTTATAGCTGCAAAGGGTAGGCTGACATCATATTAAAACCTATGGATTAAGAATGGGATGTCACTTAAGTTCATATGCATTTAAAGGCAAATGAGCGAATACTTTTGGCAATATAGTGTATGTCTTTAACAAAAAATGATAAAATATATGAGTTCAAAACACAAGTGTAAGTGTAAAATTAACAAAAACTAAAGTTGACCAAAAGGAGAGACATATTTTAAGTAATAGCAAGAATATTTTGACATTTAAAACATTATTCTTCATGATTATTTTTCATATTTTTCATTCATAAGGTTTTAAAGCCTTAAAAGAAAATCATAGTTTTTTCCTATTTTATTACTTAATTTATATATTTGAAGTTAAATATGTAAAAATGACTTCTTAAGGTGTATGAAGCACACATGCAGAAAAAAAGCACACCTTAAAAAATGACAATTTATATTACAATTAATCGTGAAAGCCCTTAACGAGACAATTAATCATCACAGCCCTAAAAGAGAAAATTAATCATCATAATTGCAATTATTTGTTTGACAATTAATCGTCAGCCAAATTTCATAATTGTGACAGCCCTATACCTGCAAAATTTGCAGTTACGTGGCAATGTTTGCAACAGACAGCACAATCATTTTCTATTTCCTTTAAACCATTGACTGGCATATAGACAGACAGTGATGGTACATAGATGTTGAATTTCGGCAAGCTTTGAGTTTGGACGTACTAACATTGACATTTGCATGTGAAAACAAGGCCTGAAGTCTGCTGCAGGAATGCGATGCCACAGTTGTGTGTTTGCGCTTGTTTCCATTAATATGTTTTATGCAAAATAGCTGTGGGGGCCTGTGATTGTGGCACATATATTTTTGTGTTTGTGAGTTTAGGAGGGCTGTGAATTCTGAGGTACAGATGGAAGTTCTGCCGTACACCACACCACAGTCAGAAAAAGATGCCTGGACTTCAGGGGTGGTTTCAGTGTGTGGGCAACGGCACGTCTGTGGTGTGTGTGTGTGTGTGTGTGTGTGTGTGTGTATGAGAATGATCGCACTGTGAATTCAGTGACAGTAGGTCAAAAGTTCTTCAGCTTTAGCTTTAAATATGTTTTCTTTCTTACCTTCTCCAGAGCAGATGTTCTGGTATGAGAGTCTGTGGTCATATAGTCGACAGTCACATCTGGACCATTCTGCCAGTGCTCTGATCCTGAAAAAACACAAAACAAAGCAATGAGATAACTTTATAACTCATTCTGTCTAATATATTTACATAACTTGCATATGGTATGTGACCTGCAAACAAGTCCATTAGGCTCAGATCAACTGTGCACTGTATATGTGGAGAAACTGTACTTTAGCATTACCAGAAAACAATGTGCTGAGCAAGACAAATGAAAGATTTGAAAGAACGTGTCAGTAAATATTGGAGGCTGTAAAATAAACAAATCATACCTTGAATTATTTCTGGGCCATCAGAAAATATTAACTCCACTTTTCCGTAACCTGGAAATCTGGCATCTGAAATTTGAATATCACAATATCAACAAGACGATGTATACAGGACATACAGACTTCATCCAGATAGTTTGTGACTGAACAGATTCCCCCTGACTACAAACTGATTAAATATTATGCAATCCACCCATTTTAGCATTTTTAAGACAAATAATCTGGTTGTAATTTATACAACTCTTGGAGAAGCTCATGTTTGAGGCTGAATCAACAAAACATCAGTTACATATTATATTGTCATTATTTCGGTCACCTGGCGTAAAAGGTACTTTTGATTTTATTTTCTCCTAAAACACTAAACAGCTACAGAAACTACCACAGCACTTTCCTAAACACCTGTTTGTCACTATGCATTGCAAAATTTCAGAGGTGCACAACACAAACAAATTAGCAAAGCAAATAAAAGCTAAAACTACAGTGGAAATAAGCCACAACACAACGGAGATAAGACACAACACAACAGAATTAAGCCACAACAAGGGTTGGGAGGATTACTTTTGAAATGTATTCCACTACAGATTACAGAATACATGCTGTAAAATGTAATTTGTAACGTATTCCGTAAAATTACTCAAGGTCAGTAACGTATTCTAAATACTTTGTATTATAGACTAATTACTTTTTCAGCACTGGTAGATTTTTTCACTTGTTTTGACTATAAAAATTCTGCCAGTACAGTAAGACAAAATACACATGTTAAAAATACATTCTCTGAAAAACCTAAATATCTTATGCAGTGTTGTTTCTAAAACAAGATAAATCAAATTGATCTTTTTTTTTAGATTTGTTTAGATATTTTTACAGGAAAACAATACAAAAATGATTATCAAGAATATGATTTTTGTGCTAATATCAAAGATCTTACTAGAAAAAAAGAAATTATGATCCAGCGTGAATTTTCTTGATAAAAAAATATGATCGTGCCTGGTAACATTTGCATGTAAAATGGTTAGAAATAGCATTTTAGCTTAGCATAAAGCTGACAATTTACACAAGGTTTATTTCTTTTTTCTTTTTTTGATTTTCTCCCTTTTATCTCCCAATTTGGAATGCCCAATTCCCAATGTGCTTTTAAGTGCTCGTGGTTGCGTAGTGATTCGCCTTGGTCCAGGTGGCAGAGGATGAATCCCAGTTGCCTCCGCGTCTGAGATGTCAATCTGCGTATCTTATCACATGGCTTGTTGAGCATGTTGCCACAGAGACATAGTGCGTGTGGAGGCTTCACGCCATCCACTGAGGTAACCACGTTCAACTCACCACATGCCCCACCGAGGATGAACCACATTATAGCGATCACAAGGAGGTTACCCCATGTCAATGGCCAATTTGGTTGCTTAGGAGACCTGGCTGGAGTCATTCAGCATGCCCTGGGATTCAAACTAGCGAACTAGCAAACTCCAGGTGTGGTAGCCAGCGTCTTTTACCACTGAGCTACCCAGGCCCCCAAGGTTTATTTCTATTTCTTCTGCTCCAAACTTACTTCAAACGTACTTCTCTGTCTGCTCGTATGAATGTAACACATCATAAGAAAGTGTTTCACCGCTGTTCAAATGCACTTTGGATCGCATCATTTATATGTATAAATGTTTTCCATCTGAAAGGACTAAATATTAAATGAAACAAATGACAAAATGCAAAGTAATCTCTTCAGTAATCAAAATACTTTTTGAATGTAACTATATTCTAATTACCAATGATTTAAATTGTTACTGTAGTGGAATACAGTTATTTATATTTTGTATTTTAAATACATAATCCCATTACATGTATACTGTTACTCCCCATCCCTGGCCACAACACAAAGGAAATAATAAGACACAACGCAACGAAATTATGCCACAATACAACGGAAATAAGATACAACACAATGGAATTAAGCCACAATACAACGGAAATAAGACACAACACAATGGAAATAAGACACAACACAACAGAATTAAGCCACAACACAACAAAATTAAGCCACAGCACAATGGAAATAAGAAACAACACAACAAAACTAAGCCACAACACAACTGAAATAAGACACAACACAATGGAAATAAGATAAAACACTACGGAATTATGCCACAAAACAATGGGAATAAGCCACAACACAACAGAATTAAGCCACAACAGAAATAAGCCACAACACAATGAAGTTAAGCCACAACACAATGAAATTAAGCCACAACACAATGTAAATAAGACACAACACAACATTTAATGTCATTTAATTTGTATAGCCCCTTTCACAACACACATTGTTTCAAAGCAGCTTTACAGAAAATCATGCATTAACAGAAAATGAAACTGTAATATCTATAATGTCTTAGAGTCATCATTGTGTAGTTTTATAAAATATGATTGAGATTGTGTTTAAAAATAAGTAATTAAATAATAATTGTATTTAGAAATCCAGTGAGCAAGCCGAAGGCAACTGTGGCAAGGAACACAAAACTCCATAAGATGTTGGTTAATGGAGAAAAATAACCTTGGGAGAAACCAGGCTCACTGTGAGGGCCAGTTCCCCTCTGGTTAACATCATGAATATAATGCCAGTATTACTTAAATATGTATAGTGCAAGTCATGGTTTAAAATGATTTAAAGGAGACCTATTATTGCCCTTTTTACAAGATGTAATATAAGTCTCAGGTGTCCCCAGAATGTTTCTGTGAGGTTTCAGCTCAAAATACCCCACGGATCATTTATTATACCATGTTGTAAATGCCTCTTTTTGGGTGGAATCAAAAACACACTGTTTTCGTGTGTGTCTCTTTAAATGCAAATAAGCTGCTGCTCCCCGCCCACTTTCATGTTGATGTGCCAAGGTCCAAGCAGGAGACAGTTGCCTGGACACCTGGAATGTAAAATGTAGTAATGTCTTAGTGTTATGTCACTACGATATCAACAGTGCCAACAGCAAATACATTATAGCTAGTGTGTATAAGAAAGATGATTAAACCCATCCACAAACCTGCACTCCTGTAGTGTGCCTGAAGCATCCTCACTGATAGCTGTGTACCGACACTACACAGCTGTGGTGAGTCAGTCTGGCAACCAACATCCCGTGGTACTGGTATGTTGTGCAGATGTGCTGGCCTTTGCAAGTATACATTCCACTTTTAGTACAACTCCCTTATGTTCACAGAAAATGTACATAGTTTTCAAAAAGACAGTCACCTTACTGTATTGTGCATAATAAAGGTGCGGTTATGAATTATACAGACAGTAAGCATAAAAATAACGACATAGCTCTGGTCTCCACGAATACAATCATAGACAATGGTAAATTTAGCTGCATTAGCCATGGAATCAGCTAATGAGCACATTCGGAAAGGCGATTTGCAAACATTCACAAAATGTAAAGTGCGATACTTACATCTTCAGGATATAAAGCTGGAACACGAACAGTTGGTACCATGCTTGAGAATAAAATTTTTGGAAAATCCTGCTTTATACTGACCCTCATTCACAAAGCAGTCTGGTGTAAAATGATTTGCTCAATCATACACAAATTTTGGTATGTTTTGGGGCACATTTGCTTCAAAAACAAAACTTGTCCACTGCGTCTTCAGGCTCTGATGCCGGGAATACATGAAGACTCTTATATTCACTTTTACATCCAACAACAGAACACTTATGACGCTTTATGAAGCTGAGATATTATTCTTCTCACCCTAGCTGCTCCAGCGCGTAAAAAAAATGGCGGACTGTGTGTAGATCACTCAGGGGAGGATCTGTGATAATAGGGTGGCGTCCGTGTCAGTTGAGACACTGTTTTAGATTAATAGAAATATAAGAAAGAGGAGTGGGTGTACTTTTAACATTGTAGGGTGGTTGTGTGTACACACTGCCGAATCACATTTATTTTCAAACACCATGTAAAAGTGAATTTTGCATAATAGGTCCCCTTTAAGTAAGTGTCTTGAGTTGAGTTTTTAGTCAGTGTTTAAACAAAGATTTTGTAAGAACTGTAAGATTAATGACTGATGTCTTTGAAGTTCATCCTGGATTAACTTAGAAGTTCACATAGATGCATTGTCCTTTGTTAGTTGGCTGATGAAGGGTTTTGTTGGCAATTAATTGATAGTCTAGGTATTCCATTATAAGAGTGCAGTCCATCATTAGACCAAGGTGATGCAAGCAGAGATCAGTGAGGTGCATTGCAATTCAACCGGCTGGTAATTTTGGTGAGGTCTATCCAAAATCCAAGGTTCAGGCAATGGCATATGATGTATCCCATGTCTTATGGTTGGAGATGGCATCATTTCATCCTCTGAAGTCCATCGTAATAGACTGAAGTGATGATTGGCTGGCACCGGCTGCATTTAGTCATCATCGCCACAACACAACGGAAATAAGACCCAACACAACGGATTTAAACCACAACGCAACGGAAATAAGCCACAACACAATGAAATTAAGCCACAAAACAATGGAAATAAGCCACAACACAATGAAATTAAGCTATAACACTATGTAGTTATGCCACAACTCAACAAAATTAAACCACAACACAACTAAATTAAGCCATAACACAACGGAAATAAGACACAACACAATGGAATTAAGCCACAACACAATGGAAATATGTCACAACACAACGAAATTAAGCCAAAACACAATGGATATAAGACACAACACGGAGAGTCGTGTGGCGCCATGCGAGGTTCGGACGTGTGAATGGTGAGCTCTGCGCACTTTGCTAGTTTTAATACTTTTTGTGTCAGAAACCGGTGAGATTTGATGCACCCTGATTCTTAACTGTTCTAGGAAGACAATATGTCAAAGAATTCAAAATCCTTGGGCTCTGGAGATATTAAAAGACACTTACGTGTTCAAGTTGAAGCCCCTGAGCAGCAGGCCGAAAGCCTGATAGTCAGTTTGGATGGTGAAGTGAAAGAAATTCGGCATCAATTGATGAATGTGTCGGCAATGCTGACGAAGGTCGTTGCTGGCATGAAGGATCTTGCTGTAATACGACGATCGATCACAGCCATGGAGATGAAATTCACTGATATGGTTACAAGAGTGGCAGATGTTGAGAAATGGATCGATTATCTGGAGTCATCGGAGGGGGAATTAGCTGCTAACCCGCTAGCGGCCAAGGCAGATCTGCAGCGCATCTGGAAAAAGTTGGAAGACTTGGAGAATCGTAACCGGTGAAACAACGTCAGAATTGTTGGAATTCCTGAAGATGAAGAAGGCAGAGATATGGTGAAATTCCTAGATGGGCTCTTCCCGAGTCTGCTCAACGTAACAGGCCATAAGCTGGAAATCGAGCGAGCTCACAGAGTCACAACACAACTCCTCGGAGATCCAATCCAGATCAATTCTGGCCAAATTTCTGAGATCATCCGATAAAGATCTTGTGTTACGCAAGACGAGGATAAAGGAAGGCTTTCTTGAAAGAACCACAGCATTTTCTTGTTCCCAGACTTTACGAATTCGACAAGAGAGAAACGTGATCGATTCAAGGAATGCAAGAAACTCTTACATCAACAGAAGGTCGCTTTTGCACTGATGTTCCCGGCCAAATTGAGAATAGATGCTAAGGATGGCCGCAAAGTATTTACATGTCCCCAACAAGCATTGTCCTTCATAAAGTCAATGGAGTGAGTAAGTCATAGTGTGATACTTACGATGCAGCCGAGGTCTGACTCACTGAACATTCACTTGACTGTCCGAGGAAACTGAGCACCTTTTTTGTTTCTTTTTGTGCTGGTTCCGCATAGCGGCTGGAGTTTGTTTTGTGGAATAACACTCCTTCGGGACAGTGTTGTGGATGAATCTGCACTTTCTTTGTGCTTATGCCTCCTATTGGCTGGAGTTTGTTTTGTGGAATAACACTCCTTCGGGACAGTGTTGTGGATGAATCTGAACGTTCTTTGTGCTTATGCCTTCTATTGGCTGGAGTTTGTTTTGTGGAATATTTCTTGCAGGACATTGGAGTGATTAGGTCATTTGTTGCACTCTCCACGTGGAATGTGAATGGTTTGGGGCACCCCATAAAAAGAAGGAAAGTTATTTCTTTTATTAAACGTAAGAAATATGATATAGTATTTCTTCAAGAAACGCATTTTTCCCCGCAGGAAGCTGAAAAATTTGGGAAGATATGGGGTGGACATGTTTTCTTTAGTGCTGGCTCAAGTAAGAGCAGGGGAGTCATTACATTGATAAGTAAGCAACTACAATTCAAAAGTCTCAAACAGATTAAAGATAAATTAGGAAGAGTCAATATTGTTTTAGCAGAAATTCAGGGGCAACGATTGATTTTGGCTAATATTTACGCACCTAACACTGATGATCTTGAAGGGATGCTGCAAGCCGCTGGCACCCCTTATGATATAATATTGGGAGGAAACATTAATCTTTTGATGGACCCAGTCCTTGATCATAGTGAACCAAATGTGTGTAAGCCCACTAAAGCAACAGTGACGCTTCACAGGATGTGTAAAAATATTGGTCTTACAGATATTTGGAGACTTTGAACTCATCTGGTAGGGACTATAAAATGTTTTCATCAGTCCATAAGATTTATTCTAGAATATATATATTTTTTTTATATCGAAGTCCCTCATTTCATCCATTGTTGATTGTTCAATTGGAAACATCTTAATCTCAGATCATGCCCTGGTGAGTTTAAAGGTATTGCCACATACGGAGAAAAAGAAATCATATAGTTGGCACTTTAATGTATCCCTTTTGAAAAATCCTGAATTTCAACAAATGTTAAAGGCCGAAATCAATGTTTATATGGAGACCAACTGGTCCTCAGTATCCTCTGTGGGCGTGGCTTGGGAGGCACTTAAGGCAGTTCTTAGGGGTCAGATTTACAGTATGCCTCATTCATCCAAAAATCCAAAGCACGAGAACTCGTGGAGTTGGAAGGGAATATTAAAAGTACCGAGGCAGAGCTGAAGCGGCGAATGTCATCTGATGGCCTCAGAGATTTGACCCGACTGAAATACAGATATAACACTATTTTGTCGCCGAGGGTGGAGTTTTGGCTATTCAGGTCAAGACAGTCATACTTTGAGTCAGGGGATAAAGCAGGAAAACTTCTGGCTAGATGTATAAAGCAGAGAGAGTCTTTTTCTACCATTCCCTCAGTGAAATCTGCTGGTGGTGAAAATTTTACCTCAGCCATTGATATTAATAATGCTTTTAAATCTTGATCTCCATAGCTCCACGTCTTCGTCTACTGATGAAGATATTCAAAATTTTGTGGAACCATTAGAACTCCCTAAACTGACGACTGAGCAAAAAATAATCTCTTGATTCTGAAGTACCTTGGATGAGCTTGGCGAGGTAATTATGGGCTTGCCTACAGACTTGCAAGGCTCCGGGGCCAGACGGCTTTGCAGCTGAATTTTTTAGATCTTATGCTACAGAACTGGCTCCCCTTTTGTTAGATGTTTATATGGTATCATTAAAGAATAGAAAGCTTCTGCCAATCATGACACAAGCCCGGATCAGTCTGATTCTTAAAAAGGACAAAGATCCAAGCGAGTATAAGAGTTATCGTCCAATTTCCCTGATCCAGCTAGACGTAAAAATATTGTCAAACATTTTGGCTAACTGATTAAGTAAAGTTATGACATCTCTTATACATACAGATCAGGTGGGGTTTATTCGAGGCCGCAGCTCTACTGATAACATTAGGCGTTTCATCAATTTTATGTGGTCAGTGGCGAATGATCAGACTCCGGTCGTTGCCATCTCACTTGACACTGAAAAGGCGCTTGATATGGTAGAATGGGATTATCTTTTTAATATTTTGGAAATATACGGGTTCGGAAATCCTTTTATTGGATGGATTAAGTTACTTTATAGACACCCGGTAGCGGCGGTACAAACAAATAAATTAATTTCAGATTATTTTACTCTGGATAGGGGCACCCGGCAGGGTTGCCGTCTTTCCCCATTATTGTTCTGTCTTGCCCTGGAACCATTAGCAGCTGCAAAAAGAAAGGAAGATGATTTTCCAGGGGTGGTGGCGGGAGGTATGGCACATAAGCTTTTGATTTACGCAGATGATAATTTATTATTCATCACTGACCCCACTAGATCTATGCCTTGCTTTCACAGAATTATTAATTCCTTTTCTAAGTTCTCAGGATACAGAGTCAACTGGTCTAAATCCGAAGCTTTGGTTCTGACAGCGTACTGCCCAGTGATGGATTTTCAGCCGGGCGTCTTCCAGTGGCCCAAACAGGGCAAAACCTTTTTTCGAGCGATGTGGGCATGTGGGCTTCATAACATTTATCTATGATTGGGAAGGTTAATGTTATTAAAATGAATTGTATTCCAAAATTCAACTACCTGCTACAATCTCTTCCTGTAGATGTTCCCCTCTCTTATTTCAAGCAATTTGATAGCATAGCGAGGTCCTTTATTTGGAATGATAAGCGTCCCAGATTACATTTTAATAAGTTGCATAGGCCGATCGAAAAAGGTGGGCTAGGCCTACCCAAGATTTTGTTTTAAACATAAATAATAAAATAAATACAAATAAATAAAAACATAAAGAATTGGGTCCTGACCAGTGTGATGATTGCCAGACAGATTGTTTTGAGGGGATGGAAGTTGGCTGGAGCACCCCCATTTCAGGAGTGGTGTACGAAGATGGGGAGGGTGGCGGTGTATGAGGAAGTGGTATTTAGTAGACTGGGTAATTTGGATTTGTTTGTTGGGAAATGGGGCAAGTGTTTGACGTTCTTGAAGGGCTCTCAGGGAGAGGTAGCGGAGAGAGAGGTTTAGATGTAGATGTGTGAGATTATTACAAAACAGAGTACAAAACAGAGTTTTGAGTGTTTGTTGGGGGTCGGGGTGGGGTTGGGGATTGGGAGGGGTAGTGGTGGGGGTTAAATGTTAAATGTTGATTCCATGTATATATGTTTTGCTTTTCATGTTGTCTGTGTGAATCTATAAAAATGTTAAGCACAAAATCTTAAGAATGCACACACACATGTAAAACTACAAATCCCTCTCCACTGCCCCTCCCTGAGAGCTCTCCAAAATAGCCACCCCACTTCCTATTAAAGCAATCCAAGTTTCCCAGCCTTCTACATGACATTTCTTTGAATGCCGCCACCCTGCCCATGTCTGTGCACCACTCTTGAAATGAGAGTGCTCCAGCCGACTTCCCTTAAGAATGATCCATCTGCTGATCATAACACCGGCTAGGACCCAACTTTTTATGCATCTATCCCCTATATTAATGACCGCCTCATCACCAAAAATACAGAGTTTGGGGCAAAATGAAATTTGAGTGCCCAATACGTCACATAAAACTCTGAACACTTAACCAAAATTCTTGGATCTTAACACACCACCAAAAAACATGGGTTGTGTCCCCATCTTCTGATTGGCATCGCCAGCAGGTGGGTGTGTCTTTAATACCAACCTATACAATCTAGAGGGGATCCAATAGAATTGATGTAAAATCTTAAATTGCACAAGGCACACCCTTGCATCTCTAGATGCAGACTTGATGTTTTTTAGAATCCTAGCCCACACTCCCTCCTCCAAAACCAAGTTTAAATTTTTCTCCCATAATCTCTTGAGAGAAATTGAAGCTCCATCCCCCAGACTCTGAATTAGCAGGGAGTAATACACGGATGCCTCATGACCTTTTCCAAAAGCAGTAACCACCACTCCCAGAGTATCTGCCGCTTTAGGGGTGTGTATGCTACTCCCAAAAATAGTACAAAGCAGGTGGCATGGCTATAAATACCTAAAGAATTGAGACCTGGGAATACTAAAATGTTAAATCATAGTTTCAAAGTATTTCAACACTCCACTCTCATATAGGTCACTAAGCATATTAACCTCCTTCACAATCCACTCTGTCCAGCAGAAAGGGGACTTATTAATATATAATTTTGGGTTCAGCCATATGCTCGAGGCAACATTTAAATAAATGTCAGACTTAAACACTCTGGACACTTTTGTCCATACCGAGTGCAAATGCGAGATAACGGGTGTAACATAACTTCTCCAGGTAGTTTGATAGAAAGGCTTTGCAATGGCAAAATTGGGGCATGTTCAATACAAAACCAGGGAGGGGCTCTCTCAGGTGGAAGCGACCAATGAGCCAAATGTCTGAGACTGAATGCATAATAATAAAGCAAAATCTGGGGTAGGCCTAGTCCACCTTTGTCAATCGGCCTATGTAATTTACTGAAATGTAATCTGGGATGTTTACCATTCCAAATGAAGGACTTGCTATGCTATGCTATCAAATTGCTTGAAATAAGAGAAGGGGACATCTATAGGGAGAGATTGTAGCATGTAGTTGAATTCTGGAATACAGTTCATTTTAATAACATTAACCTTCCCAGTCATAGATAAATGTAATGAAGCCCATCTACCCACATCGCTAGAAAACCTTTTTATTAAAGGGACAAAATTAACTCTAACTGAATCACACAAATTTGTTGGGAATAAAAAACCCAAATACTTAATGCCCTGTTTGGGCCACTGGAAGGCGCCTGGCTGAAAAGCTGTTACCGGACAGTACGCTGTCAGAGACAAAGCTTCGGATTTAGACCAATTCACTCTGTATCCTGAGAACTTAGTACTGATAGATCTAGTAGGGTTGGAGACAAATAATAAAATATAATCTGCGTAAAGCAAAAGCTTATGCACCACACCTCCCGCCACCACCCCTGGAAAACCATCCTTCTTTCTTATCGTGGCTGCTAATGGTTCCAGGGCAAGACATAACAATAAGGGGGAAAGAGGGCAACCCTGCCGGGTGCCCCTATCCAGAGTAAAATAATCAAAAATTAATCCATTCGTTTGAACCGCCGCTACCGGGTGTCTATAAAGTAACTTAATCCACCTAATAAAAGAATTCCCGAACCCGTACATTTCCAAAATCTTAAAAAGATAATCCCATTCTACCATATCAAACGCCTTTGCGGCGTCAAGTGAGATGGCAGCGACTGGAGTCGGATCGTTTGCCACTGCCCACATGACATTAATAAAACACCTAATGTTATCAGAAGAGTTACGGCCCCAAATAAATTCCACCTGATCTTTATGTATAAGAGATATCATAACTTTGCTTAATCGGTTAGCCAACATTTTTGACAATATTTTAACGTCTAGCTGGATCAGGAAAATTGGACGGTAACTCTTATACTTGCTTGGATTTTTGTCTTTTTTTAGAATCAGACTGATCCGGGCTTGCGTCATGGTTGGAGGAAGCTTTCCATTCTTTAATGATTCCGAATACATTTCTAGCAAAAGTGGAGCCAGTTCTGAAGCATATGATCTAAAAAATTCAGCGGCAAAACCATCTAGCCCCGGAGACTTGCCTGTAGGTAAGGCCTTAATCACCTCAAGTTCCTCCAAGTTTATCTCATTCCTTTGCTCAGTCATCAGTTTAGGAAGTTCTTATGGTTCCACAAAGTTTCTAATATCCTCATCAGTAGACGAAGACATGGAAATATAGAGATCAAGATTCTATTAATATAAATGGTTGAGGTAAATATTTCGCCACCAGCAGATTTCACTGAGGGAATGGTAGACAAAGACTCTCTCTCTTTTGTATATTTAGCCAGAAGCTTCCCTGCTTTGTCCACCTACTCAAAGTATATACAGAATGCCCTGAATAGCCAAAACTCCATCTTCCGCGACAAAATAGTATTATATCTGTATTTCAGTGGGGTCAATTCCCTGAGGCCATTCGATGACATTCGGTGCTTCAGCTCTGCCTCTGCACTTTTAATGTTCCCTTCCAGTTCCACGAGTTCTTGGATTTTTTGGTGAATGAGGCATACTGTATGATCCAACCCCTAAGAACCGCCTTAAGTGCCTCCCAAGCCATGCCTACAGAGGACACTGAGGACCATTTGGTCTCCATATAGACATTGATTTCAGCTTTTAGCATCTGTTGGAATTCAGGATTTTACAAAAGGGATAAATTAAAGCACCAACTATATGATTTCTTTTTCTCCATATGTGGCAACACCTCTAAACACACCAGGGCGTGATGTGAGACTAAAATGTTTCCAATTGAGCAATCAGCAACTGATGAAATGAGGGACTTAGATCTAAAAGAAAATCTATTCTATAGTAAATCCTATGGACTGATGAAAAAAATGTATAGTCCCTCCCAGATGGGTTCAAACGTCTCCAAATCAAAATCAAATCAAATCAAATCACTTTATTGTCACACAGCCATATACACAAGTGCAATGGTGTGTGAAATTCTTGGGTGCAGTTCCGATCAACATAGCAGTTGTGACAGTGATGAGACATATACCAATTTACAATAACATCAAATTAACACAGCACAATTTAAACGTCTGATATACACATAATTACACACAACAATATACAAATAATAACATACACTGTACAGTATACAACACGCACAATATAGATACACGTTATTCAATAAAAATAAAAAAATATATTAAAAAAAATATATATAGTAGTATATATAGAATGTACAGTAGGTTGTATTGTACTGTATTGACATTCAGGCTGTCGGTTGATAGTCAGTTGTTAAGAGAGAATATAATATAATAATAATATAATTTATGACAGTCTGGTGTGAGATATAAGAGTAAGAGTATTAAACTGCAGTGCTAATGTATTTTGATCGTGGGAGATCAAGAGTTCAGAAGTCTGATTGCTTGGGGGAAAAGCTGTCATGGAGTCGGCTGGTGCGGGTCCTGATACCGCCTGCCTGATGGTAGCAGTGAGAACAGCCCATGGCTCGGGTGGCTGGAGTCTCTTATGATCCTCCGAGCTTTTTTCACACACCGCCTTGTATATATTTCCTGGAGGGAGGGAAGCTCACCTCCGATGATGTGTCTGGCAGTTTGCACCACACTTTGCAGTGCTTTGCGGTTGTGGGCGGTGCTATTGCCGTACCAGGCGGAGATGCAGCCAGTCAGGATGCTCTCTACAGTGCAGGTGTAGAACCATGTGAGGATGTGATGGTTCATTCCAAACTTCCTCAGCCGTCTCAGGAAGAAGAGGTGCTGATGAGCCTTCTTCACAACAACTTCAGTGTGGGTGGACCATGTGAGTTCCTCAGTGATGTGGACACCCAGGAACTTGAAGCTGCTGACTCTCTCCACTGGTGCTCCATTGATGGTGATGGGACTGTGTTCTCTGTCTTTTCTTCTGAAGTCCACCACAAGCTCCTTTGTCTTACTGACACTGAGGGAGAGGTTGTGCTCCTGACACCAGTGTGTCAGAGTGTGCACCTCCTCTCTGCAGGCTGTTTCATCATTGTCAGTGATCAGACCTACCACCATCGTGTCATCAGCAAACTTGATGGCATTGGAGCTATGTGTTGCCACACAGTCATGTGTGTACAGGGAATACAGTAGTGGGCTGAGAACACAGCCCTGTGGGGCTCCAGTGTTGAGGGTTAGTGATGAGGAGATGTTGCTGCCTATTCTAACCACCTGGCGTCTGCTTGACAGGAAGTCCAGGATCCAGCTGCACAGCGAGCTGTTTAAGCCCAGAGCCCCAGAGTTTCTCATCTAGCTTGGAGGGCACTATGGTGTTGAAAGCTGAGCTGTAGTCTACAAACAGCATTCTCACATAAGTGTTCTTTTTTTCCAGGTGGGAGAGAGCAGTGTGTATTGTAGATGCAATGGCATCATCAGTGGAACGGTTGTTGTGGTAAGCAAACTGCAATGGGTCAAGAGAGAGAGGCAGCACAGAGCAGATGTAATTTCTGATTAGTCTCTCAAAGCATTTGCTGACGGCCGTGCAGCACAGACAAAGGGCTCTGCTTGCGTGTTTGTAAACAGCGGGTCGGCATTGAGGAATTTGAAGTCCGGTTTTTGGTGTGAAATTGCTGAACCAATGTCCAAAAGTGTTTGTCTGTCGTAGACAATAAGGCTGACAACATCCAAGACAAAAAAACATAAGAACTGTGAACAAAACAAACAAAACACTACTATGTTGTGTCGGAGCTCGCAACGCAGCAGCCATACTCGGCACCATCTTGAGTCCTACTATATTGGTCTTTAATATCTGTAAGACCAAGATTTTTACACATCCTGTGAAGCGTAATGTTGCTCTAGGGGGCTTGCACATTTTTGCTTCACTATGATCAAGGACTGAGTCCATCAAAAGATTAAAGTCTCCTCCCAATATTATATCATGAGGGGTGCCAGCGGCTTGTAACATCCCTTCAAGATCTATAAAAAAGCCCTGATCATCAACGTTAGGTGCATAAATATTAGGTAAAATAAAACTTTGTCCCTGAATTTCAGCTAAAACAATAATGACTATTCCTAATTTATCTTTAATCTGTTTGAGACATTTGAATTGTAGATGTTTACTTATCAACGTAATGGCTCCCCTGCTCTTACTCCAGCCAGCACTAAAGAAGACATGCCCACCCCATATAGAAAGATGCATTTCTAGAAACACTATATCATATTTCTTGTGCCCCAACCCATTCACATTCCACATGGAGAGAGACAATCCACTCATATTAACATATGACATTTTGACATATAAGACAAAATTGATCGTGTGTCAAAAACAAGATTATAAAGACCACATTCCAACATTAGTGCAACCATCAAAATCCAAACATCCCCCAGAACCAAACAAACAGAAAAAAGAAAAACGTGCGCATTAACCCCACACACGACAGTGCCAACTGGCATCCGTCCCTCCAAACTTAAACAGTCAATTCACGCCTATGAGAACCCCCACGACAACTTTGCCATCAGATTGCTCAAGTCTGGTGTTTCTATTAAAATTTTGTGAGACAGAATTACACAGCAAAACATAATCTATAAAACAAACTCCAGCCAATAGGCGGAATAAGCACAAAGAGCATGTAGATTCATCTATAAAACTGTCCTGAAAGTGTGTTATTCTATAAAATAAACTCCAGCTACTAGGTGGAACCAGCACAAAAAATGCACGCAGATTCCACAAACAGTCAAGCGAATGATCAGTGAGCTGGCCCACTCGGCTGCAACGTGAGTACAACAAGATGTCTCACTCTGTTGACTTGGTAAGAAATACTCCACAAAACAAACTCCAGCCAATAGGCGGAATAAGCACAAAGAGCATGTAGATTAATCTATAAAACTGTCCTGAAAGTGTGTTATTCTACAAAATAAACTCCAGCTGCTAGGCGGAACCAGCACAAAAAAAGCACGCAGATTCCTGCAAACGGTCAAGTGAATGTTCAGTGAGCCGGCCCATTCAGCTGTACAACAGGATGACTTACTCCACTGACTTTATGAAGGACATTGCTTGCTGTGGGCATGTGAATGTTCCACGGTCATCCCCAGCATCCACTCCCAATGTGGCCAGGAACATCAGTGCAAAGGCGACCCCCCCCCCATTGATGTAAAAGTTTCTTGCATTCCTTGAATCGATCACGTTTCTCTCCTGTCGAATTCACAAAGTCCGGGAACAAGAAAACACAGCGGTTCTTCCAAGAAAGCCCTCCCTTACTCCCCGCTTCACGCAAAACAAGATCCCCATCGGATGATCTCAGAAATTTGGCCAGAATCGATCGGGGCCTGTCTCCCTCCGTGGGTTGCCGAGCAGGAACCCCGCGAGCTTGCCTGACCTCCATCCCATGGCCTGCCATGTCGAGCAGACCCGGAAAGAGCCCATCCAGGAACTTCAACGTATCTTGTCCCTCTGCTCCCTCAGGAACTTTGACAACTCGGACGTCATTCCGCCGGCTATGGTTCTCCATGTCCTCCAACTTTTCCCAGACACACTCCAAATCCACCCTGGTCGCTACCGGATTAGCAGACAATTCCCCCTCCGATGACTCCAGACAATTGATCCATCCCTCGACATCCCCCACTCATGCAACCACATCAGTGAAATTTGCCTCCATGGCAATGATTGATCGACATCACAGCAAGATCCTCCAAGCCAGCTACGACCCTCGTCAGCACCACCGACATGTTCAGCATCCCTCGCCTCACCTCCCCGACAAAATCGACTCCCAGGCTTGCAGTCTGCTCGGGGGCGTCAACTTGAGCACATAAGTGTCTTTTAATGTCTCCAGAAACTGAGGATTTTGAATTCTTTGACATATTGTCCTCCTAAAACAGTTTTGGAACAGAGTGTATTGAATCTCACCGGTTTATGTCATTAAAAGTATTAAAACTAGCAAAGTGCGCAGGGCTTGCCGTTCTCACGTCCAATCCTCACATGGCGTCACGTGACTCCCCCATATAATCCCAAGATTAGTTACTTATGTGCAGTGCAAGTCATGGGTTAAAATTAGTAAATTAAGCAAGTGTTACGGCCAGCGTTTAAACAAAAATGTTTTATGAACTGTAAGATTAATGACAAATGAAGTCCATCCTGGATTAACTGCAGAAGTTCATATAGATGCATTGTCCTTTGGGGGTGTAGTGCCACTTAAAAGATGGACATGTTCGGGGGGCTCTGTAGCACATCCCTTTTGAGCTACTGTCGCCAATGTTTGTACACATATAGATCTCATCAAGCCGGACAAATTTCTCGCTGATAGTCATAAGCTCCACCCAATAGGAAGTCGGCCATTTTGGATTGTTTAAAAAATGCATGCTCTGGAATTTGAATCCTAGGGATTTCATGTTACAGGTACCAAATGTGGGCGACATCATGCCAAGACATTGACGATGCTAAATTACAAACGGATTTTTGACATATCGAACGGTATTGCCATGGCGATGTGATAAAGTATGCCACAAAATGGGAAAAAGGAAATGTCTCATATCTTCTGCGTGCATCGTGTGATTTACATCAAAATTGAGCCAAATGTTTGGCTTTGTGGGCTGATCATGTTTATGTGGTTATTGTGGGTCACGGTCGTAGCGCCAACAACTGGCGGAAGGAAGTGTGGCACGTTTGACAGGCATGTCAAATTACCACTCGTCAAATTTTATTGGCCTTTTATCAAAGACCAGAGGTGTCTCGGGCTCCCAAGAATGACCCCTACATCGATACAACGTCAAGTGAGTGACAGATAGGGAACATATGTGTTATTCACTACAGTATCGGTGAGAATTGACTACTGAAATTTTGGTATTTTAATAAATACATATATTGTTTATGGTTGTTATCTTGCTGTAATAACATGATGGAAAAGTAGATCTCATTCCTTAGAAGTGTGAGCACCCCTGCTGTAAATGATGGTGATGGAGGCTTTCATTTATTTGACTACCATGCGTACATGTAACTAAAATAACATAAAATAACCTCCTCTACCCAGAGCAGTTTACATTTCTGTCCCAGATAATCTAGTTGATTGCAAAGGTATAATACTATTAGGTTGGCCATGTTGTAATTTTAGAAAACGTACAACAGAATCTCTGACATGTTACTTGAGCATGAAACCAATACATGTTCTATTTTTTTCTCTGGACAAGTAACTTTTTACTCTGACAAGTGAATGACCAATATACATGTCCGAAGGACAAGCACATCACAATGCTTGATGTCGAGCCCTGCATGTCATCTGTAGATAATGCCATAAACAGGTTGCATCCAAAAGTGGAAGCACTTCAGATCTCTTCCACCATTTACAACAGCACCATAATCTGCAGTACAAGGAGTGTGTTAAACTTTGTGCTGCTGCAACCCGAAAAGTCTTCTGCCCTGAAACAAAGCACGATGCAAGCTTCATTTACCATCTCACATGTGCCTTTGACTTACAACTGAACATTTAGCTCACTTTGTAGAAAATACCGAGATGTATATCATGCATCGCCATTCAGCCTGAAAATACAGAGATATGAATTTTGGTCCATATCACCCAGCCCTATTACAATATAAGTGCTGTTAGCTGTTAGCAGTTAGAGTCAGCAACTATTTTCATTTTCAACAAACATATTTTTTCTGCCATAAATTATACAAGATAATTACTCTGGATCACTCAAAAGAAAGGCCAGCCCATGTAACTATGGAAACCTCACACTATTGCCTACATGACATGCCAGTCAAACCATTTCTAGAGATCCACTGGCTGGATTGATCTAGGTAAATAGCCAATGCACATTTGGTAATACCACAGTATGTCTGATCTGAATGAGAGCTCTGACTGTGAATCACAGATTAAGGTGTGGGTGGGCTCAAAATACTCCACAGGTCCACAGAATAGGGGAGACACCGATTTTGATAACATAAAAATGAATTAGTATCAATATCTTACTGAAATTAGACATTTTTGATTACACGATAACATAAAAATAGAGGATCAGTAGGGTTTTTTTTTTCCCCCATTTACACCCTATTTTCGATGTTTTGTATAAAATGGTTGAGACCATTTTCATCAGTGGACCCACACGTTAGGCTCGTTTGAGATGTCAAACGCCTCGCCTTGAAAGTAGACGAGAGCGGGTTGGTGCAGGAGATCACTGGGATTGAGATTACTTTGGAAGTTAAGAATGTTTTAGTTTTTTATGGTAAACTTTTGGAAAAGAAAATCTGTTATGTCCTTAACCTATTCATTATGTTAAGTAAAAGGAAAATATCTGTAAATGTAGATGGTCAAAGAAGATACCACATTTTGGAAATTTATTTTGAGCTCTATCAGCATCTTGATATGTTGGAGGGTGTAAAGAACACCAAGGCAACAAAGACTCTGTACTGCTGTAGAGCCTTGAAATTTTACCCATCTTAGACACCCCTGCATCTATGGCTCTTGAATATTCATTTATATGAATTATAGTTATAGTTATTTATGTTTTTCTCTTTCTTTGCTTTTTTTATTTATTTACTTTTATTATTATTTTTTTTTTTTACTTCTGTTATGTGAAATGTTATAATATAGCATTAAAAAAAAAGAGAGCAGGCTTGTGCAGTCAGGGGAGGCGTGAAATAAGAGCTGTCAAGTCAGACAGTTCTCACTTCTCATAGTGGATTAGCCGTTACGAGATCCAAGACAGATGTCGCGTGATTCACATTCAAGTGTTTTGTTATTAATAAAGTGGATGCGATTTAAATTCTGTTACTTTAAAATGAAAATAAATATGATGAACAAAACACTCAATGTACCTGCTATTTAATTACCCCATAAGACGTGTCTTTCCATAGATTTTTAGTTGAATAAAGACACCAATCACATACCCATACAGAAATTGCACTGTAAGAATGTTGGGAATATTCACATATAATTTATACACATAAAAATATGATATTAGAGATAAAAAATAAATAAATAAAAAAAAAATCAAACATTTTAGAAGAGAACAAAACATCACGGTTGTTTAAGCCAATGACCCATCGTGCTTGCAGTTCGCACAGCTCGGAAAAAGCAACTGCGCCACCTGCCTGCTACAACTGCGGCCGCCTCGCCCTCGCTGGAGTATTTCTGACATACTTGGTCATGATATCACAGCAAGTCGGACAGATTTCTAACCGGCATGCACCTCTCCGTGATCACAGGTGATTGGTTATGCGCAGAACTTGTTCATCTCAAACGAGCCTAATGAAATGTATGCTGTTTTTCAATCATTGGATTGGATCATAAGCAGAGAATATGAAACATAAGTACTGTCACTCACATGGTGCATTTTTTTTAAATGCACTCTTTTAACATTTTAAAATGTTTTCACTGTAATGTTCTAATTGCAAAATAGATGAAAATTGAGTTTTTAAGCTTTAATCTGATACCAAGTATGTAAACACTGAAGTTGTGATCTAAAACAAAGTATTTGTTTTATAGCCACACTCAAACAGCCCACCTGTTGGCCAGTGGCAGTTAACAGGTTTAAAATGGGTGTGTAAGGGTGTTTTCACACTTGAGTCCTCTTTAAGGGTGTGTTCACACTTGTAGTTTGGTCCTCTTGGTCCGGACCAAAAAAGAAAATGATACATATAGTCCTGGTTCGCTTAGCGTTCACACTGGCATTTTTAACACTGAACCTAAAGATACGAAACAAAAGGCGTCAGGAAAAAGTCACAACCTGATTGGACAGCTTTTATGATGTATATTTTGTGACGGAACTTGCCAAACATCCAAAACAATGCTGGTTGCTGGGCGAAATGTGCACGTTGGATTTATATATGTACATATGGTGGTATTTATACAAGCTGAGAACAAACAAAGAGCTAATAAAATGTGTAAAGGAGTCAAAACAGTGCCAGGAATTCCTCCGTTGTACACACAAACGAAGATATGCTGCAAGGACGGCTGATGGCGGTTCCGACGCCTGTACCGAACCATAATGGGCAACATAACTACTATGATGAGAAGAACCAGGCATGCTTGAGGTCAGTAGTTGGCAAATTACTTCCTGTTTTTGGTCCGTTTAGATGTCTTTGGTCCATGTTGTGTTCATATATCATTCAAACCGCACCAGAGTTCGTTTGGAAGCGGACCGAGACCCACTATTCAGGCGGTCTTGGTCCGCTTGTTTGGTGCGCACCAAGGTTCGGATGGCAGCGTTCACACTTGTTCAAATGAACCAAAAGAGCAATCGCACCAGAGTTAATTTTAATCTAACCAAACCTGCCAAGTGTAAACACACCCTAAAAGAACCAAACTCAGACCCCTTTTAGTAGACCAGAAAGTAGACAGAGTGAAAAAGGACCCTCTTTGCATTCACACTGTCTGAGAGTTTGTAAGTGGGCTCAGATCTCTTTTTGATCCACTTTACCAGCGTCTTAGTCCTTTTTGCATTCACACTCTGTGTCATTTTTGGGACTGAGCCCACTTTAAAAAATATTGTATGTATTATAATTATTAGGGCTATATTTTATGTTATAGCTCTATGTATTAACTTATAAGATAATATAAACATGTTTAATGCTCTCAAAATGAGTAAGCAGCATAAGAACATGTGTCTATATTCAATAAAACTTCATTTATTGATCTTTGGAATCAATATTATGTAATTCTATATTATTACAAAGAAAAGTAATGTAACAGAATTGAATGCATTGTATTGTTATATAAAATACTGGATTTAGAGGTAAAATTCAGCATTCAATCATGGTAGATTAGTCTTAAAAATTAATCACATTTACATTCAGCCTCGGGTTACTTCCATTCATAGATTGTAATTTCACAACTTTCATACGGATTTCAAGGCGTCCTGTTAAACACTCGAATCTTCATTTGCTATGAAATAATGTAAAAAAAACAAATGTATTATTTTATACAGTTAAATGCAACATAACACAACATATACTATAGGATTTGAGATATATGCTAATTTATAATGGCTTAATTCATGGCTAAAACATAAAAACATTCATATCTAAAGCTTGTTGTGGCCTAGTGTGATTCCATTATGGTACAATGTTGCCTCATGACAACATGCACATTTTCGTAATTTTCTATAAAACATGCATATGCATATACGCCACAACATTAAAACCACCTGCCTAATATTGTGTAAGTCCCCCTCATGCCACCAAAACAGCACCAACCCGCATCTGAGATTATATTCTTCTAACCACAATTGTACAGAGCGGTTATCTGAGTTACCGTAGACTTTGTCAGTTTGAACCAGTCTGGCCATTCTCTGTTGACCTTTTTCATCAACAAGGCATTGTTGGTGCCAGATGGACTGATTTGAGTATTTCTGTACCTGCTGATCTCCTGGGATTTTCACACACAACAGTCTCTAGAATTTACTCCAAATGGTGCCAAAAACAAAAAAACATCCAGTGAGTGGCAGTTCTGTGGATGGAAATGCCTTGTTGATGAGAGAGGTCAACAGAGAATGGCCAGACTGGTTTGAACTAACAAAGTCTATGGTAACTCAGATAACCACTCTGTACAATTGTGGTGCTATTCTGAGATGCGGGTTGGCACTGTTTTCGTGGCATGAGGGGGAGCTACACAATATTAGGCAGGTGGTTTTAATGTTGTGGCTGATCGGTGTATGTTGATGAACTAACATAGAGAGCATAAATGGTGCATAAGTGCTATGCTTTGAACAGCAGATGCAGAAAATGAAACGCATGAATTGCATTTCTCTTGCATGCGAGAGAGTGAAAATGGAAACGATCTGCACTGAGAAAACAAAAGAATAAGAAATCAAAAGAATAAGAAAACACAAATCACTGCAACTGACGTAAAACTACATGAAAATGCCCCAGCATACTGTGCTACTAATTTAATTTCAGTAATGTTTTAGCACCTCAGCCTACCACTAAGTGTCAGAAGTTACAAAGCAACAATGATACTACCCCCTTAAAGGAGACGTGATTGTAGGCATCTGATGTAATTCAAAGCAAGAGTTCGTGATTTCACGTGCAATATGGGAGACTAGCAGAAAATGAAAAGCATCAGCTGAACTAAATGGATAATCAACCACGTACACTGGAGAACTTGTACATAATCAACATGAATGAATTATGAGTATTTACACTGATTCCCCATTCCTGGAATATGCTTGGGAATTAAACGCTGATGTAAACAGATTTAAACCGACGTTAACAGCTTTCTTACACCTAACATGAATCTGTGTGTCGATGTCCATCACTGTGTAATGTGAAACATTGCCGCAAAATTAAAATTGCCGCTTGAAAAGTGATTGTTGGTGTAGATAATGAATATGATGAGCAGTGAATAAAGGAACATTGACAGCTGAAACGCCTGTACCCCAACGCCACCAGCTAGTTGTTTGACAATTGTTCCGTCAAAAGAAGAATAAACAGGAAACGTGCATATTTTGTTGGATGATAGGCCGAGAGTGAGCATCAAGGTGAATAGCCAAACAATGTATAATCCAAATGTTGCTTGAAAAGTGAATGTATAGCAGTAATAATTAGCTACCTCAAGCAAATATTCATTGTGGAAATAAAAAGACTTGCGGCCCGAAAAATGACAAACTTCTCTGTTCACATATGAGAATAAAAAAAAAAAAAAAGAAAGAAAAGAAAAAAGATGGGTTATAGTACGTCTTTCTCCTCTTTTAGATTAGTCACCTATCGGCCACATAAAATTTAGAAAATTCATAGAGGCTACTAATATGTCGCGCTTGCAAATTCCCTATGGATAATGCACAAACATGACATAGAATTCTATAATTGTATCCAATTGCATCTACTGTGTCCAATATAAATTGTTCAAACTTTATATGTGTATGTATATATATATATATATATATATATATATATATATATATATATATATATATATATATATATATATATATATATATATAATTGGAGTGGTGTGAATCTTAACTAAAGACGTTTACAGATGTTTAAAGTAAATTTATTACAAGTAAAATAGTAATTAAAATAAAGTTGTAAAAAAAAAAAGCATGATAAATGTAAAAAAAAATATATCATTTATTTATTTTCGTTTTATAAGCTCTGTATTTATTTAATTCAGGGAATAATGCTATCATAGTGCTAAAGTGTCACACCTTTCTCCAATAATTTGCTGCTTATTTATTTATTAAAACGTTTTATATAAAACGAAAAGAAGAAAAAACATTGAAAGAGCTTGAGTAGAGTGATAACTGGGCACAAATGTTGCTATGGTGCTGACGCGGAGCAGGTTTCTCTCAAAGTGAATTGGGGTGTGAGAGAGGAGCGGACTTTCTCATCTGGCCGTCCTAATAGCAGTCATACTATACGGCTGCGATGCAGAATTTCTGACATTGCCAGAACTTCGTCGGAGGCTAAAGATCATTGCAAAGGCTATTGTAATTGTATAATTTATTATAATTAGGCCTATACCCGTTTAACCAGTTTGATCAGGATCGAGTACCAAAAGCCGCGCTTAATTAACAAAAAGTTTATTTCGCTTTATGCTGCAGACAATAATATCACAATGATATCAAAGATCATAATAAAAACAATCAATTTATGTCATAAGACAACTTACATTACTTGATGTCACAGTAAAACATAGAGGGTATTTTACGTACGCTGAGTACAGCTGTATCTGAGATCCGTGTGACAAACTCGCTATGGAAACGAAGCTACTTTATGAGTTACATTATGACGTTTGCATTTACACATATACACAATGGGTAACAATTCAAAATTTACCCACTTTAATGTTTGAGTGAACTGTTGACGCCAATAATGATGACAAAAACAAGTACAATTAAAATATTAGGTTAAAAAAAGACTTGAGAGCATGCTTTCAGTTTTAACGCAGAATTTTGTCTCCCTCACCTTTAAAAAGATTGTTAGGGCTTTTATTGAAAGACAACATTTTAGACATATCAAATCATAACACTACTGAATGTGTTCATTTCGTTGTTTTAGGTTAAAAGCCAACGGGAAGAATTACCATCGGAATAACCCCACAGCTGACAACCAGACACACACACACAACTGTATAAACGTGTTTGCCTGACACACACACACACACACACACACACACACATACACAGCTATCATTATGAGGACTCTCCAGAGACATAATGATTTTTATACTGCACGAACTATAGATTCTATCCCCTAACCCTCACAAACAAACTTTCTGCATTTTTACATTTTCAATAAAACATCGTTTAGTATGTTTTTTAAGCGATTTGAATTATGGAGACACTAGAAATGTCCTCATAAACCACATTTATAGCATAATACCCTTGTAATTACCAGTTTGTAACCTAAAAAAAGTCCTCGTAAACCACTTAAACCTGCCCACACACAGGTACACACACACACACAGAAAGAGCACAGCACCTTTACAATTGTTCAAAATAAAATACATTTACTTTGTTCCTTACAATTTTTCACGTGTCTGTTTTCTTTGGTTAGCCGAGAAGTAAAATAAAATGACGTTCAAAGGACTTTAAGTGAAAGTCCCAGCTAACAAAAAAGGTCTTCAGAACGTCCCCTAAATGGCCTCTGCGAACATCCCCTAAACGTCCTGAATGGATGTCCTGTGAACGTCCCCTAAACGTCCCGAATGGACGTCCTGTGAACGTCCCCTTGAACCTCCGGAGGACAGCAAGAGGACCCTACACATGGACGTTCGTGGGACATTCGTAGAGGCAATTTAGGGGACATTCTGATGACCTTTTTTTGTTAGCTGGGTAATCGGCCATCGTGAACATGTCACAATGAACGTTGTAAGATTGCCGATCCTTTAGGATTCCCGAAATTTGTCTCAGATGGCAGAATCATGGCCAAATTGTACAGTGTGCACCAGGCTTTAGGTCAGTTAGGATACTACTTTATTTTAAGTGAAATGTCAGAATAATATTAGAGAGAATGATTTATTAGACCAGAAGACGTTTCTCCAAAAGGTAAGATCTTTGTCCCTATGTGCACTTGCAAACTGTAGTCTGGCTTTTTTGTGGTGGTTTTGGAGCAGTGGCTTCTTCCTTGCTGAGCAGCTTTTTCAGGTTATGTTGATATAGGACTCATTTTACTGTGGATATAGATACTTGTTTACCTGTATCCTCCAGCATCTTCACAAGGTCCTTTGCTGTTATTCTGGGTTTGATTTACACTTTTTGCACCAATCTATGTTCATCTCTAGGAGACAGAATGCGTCTCCTTCCTGAGCGGTATGATGGCTGCGTGGTCCCATGGTGTTTATACTCGCATACTATTGTTTGTACAGATGAACGTGGTACCTTCAGGCATTTGGAAATTGCTCCCAAGGATGAACCAGACTTGCAGGTCTTGGCTGATTTCTTTAGAATTTCCCATGATGTCAAGCAAAGAGGCACTGAGTTTGAAGGTAAGCCTTAAAATACGTCCACAGGTACACCTCCAATTCATTACACCTCCTATCAGAAGCTAATTGTCTAATTGTCTAAAGGCTTGACATCATTTCCTGAAGTTTTCCAAGCTGCTTAAAGGCACAGCTAACTTAGTGTATGTAAACTTCTGACCCACTGGAATTGTGATAAAGTCAATTAAAAGTGAAACAATTTGTCTTTAAACAATTGTTGGAAAAATTACTTGTGTCATGCCAAAGTAGATGTCCTAAACAACTTGTCAAAACTATAGTTTGCTAATATTAAATCTGTGGAGTGGTTAAAAAATGTGTTTTAATGACTTCAACCTAAGTGCATGTTAACTTCTGACTTTAACTGTATGAAGAAGAAGAATGCCACTAAATCTTTAAATAATTAGAAAGACCTGGAATTACCTCACTTTAATTTACAAAAAGAATGTTCTCTCTCTCTCTCTCTCTCTCTCTCTCTCTCTCTCTCTCTCTCTCTCTCTTGTTGATGTCTGCTCAGCTTAGTTGAGATGTTTGTCGTAATGTTTTGGGGACTTGTTTGTTGTACGGTATATTTGACATGTTTGCAAATAAAAAAAATGTTAAAAAAAAACTTGACCACTAGGAGGCGCGGCCGCACAAATGTTTTTCACATCTGTCTTTCAGTCTTTCAGGTGTGGGAGTTTACTTGCCCTAAAGATGCTCCAGAACACTCATTCATCTGTCAGTGGCATAAAGAGAAGTATCACAGCTCATTTTGTGTTTCACAGACTTTATCATTCCTTTCCTGAAGAGTTTATTCTGAATTCTTTAAGCAATGGCCAATGCAGGGCTCCAACTACTCGGCTACACTTTGGCTTTCTTGGGATTTATTGGTTTAATCGCTTCTACAGCCATGGCAGAGTGGAAGATGTCTTCTTATGCTGGAGATAATATTATCACAGCCCAGGCAATGTATGAGGGGCTCTGGCAGTCCTGTGTGGCACAGAGCACTGGGCAGCTCCAGTGTAAAATCTATGACTCCTTACTACAGCTACCAGGTATGTTCATTTTTCTCTTTAATTAGAGTATTATTTGTTGGCATGAATCATGAACTGTGAATTGAAAAAATCCTTAAAACCCCTCCTGATGTTTGACCACTTTAGATAGCTCATGTTCAGACATGTTGGACATGTTGGAATTCAGGTTCAGCCTTGAATTCTTGAGCAGATGTGTCATATGATGACTTCAAAAAACTTTTGAATGTTTTCTTTAGAAATTATTTAAATACAACTGCCAGCCAAAATAAAGGTTTGTGCATAAAATATGAAGATGAAAAAAAAAAAATGCACAATTTCCATCCTTCAGATTTATTAATTTAATGTAGCTATTTCCATACCTCGGTACATTTCCACAGTCAGTCAGCAAACCTTTACTGGCATAATTGTTAGCATAACAGCATATATAACAGAAAAAGACAGACAGTATAGAACATTTATAAGAATTAATAAATAAATGAGGGGAGAAAATAAAAGAATGGGATAAGGTGAAAAAAGAACAACAACAACAACAAAAAAGAATGCAATGGAACTGAATTTAAATACAAATGTGTTTTAAAGTAATAAATACATTTGTGTTATAATATTTATCAGTTAAACTATTCCATTAAAATATTTATTACATGGTTCTTGATGAAATGAAGATTTGAAATGAAGAATGAACTACAATGATAAATTAGAACAAATAGGTATTCCATAATTATTTTCATGAATTACTTTTACAGTATATTGATAAGTTTTAAGTCATTGGAGAGGTATTTTAATTTAAGTTTGAGACATTTTTGATGGGCTGATTATGATGAGCAATTAATTGCATACATACTGAGAAAGGCCCCCAAAGGTAATTTAGAATAGTTAAAATAATGATAAATATAATAGGCTTAATAAATATTATAAATGAACCTAATGGCAACAGACAAGTAAAGAATTTAGACAAAAACCAAGAAAAAATTGGTCATGAATTGGGAAAAGTGGGAGGATAGTGAGTGGGAAGGGGGAGGACAGGAGGGGGGTCAAGCACAACAGCCCACTCACTTCCACCACACACAACACTGAACATAAGAATATGACTGGAGACAAAATTATTTACAAAATATAGACAAATATTTTGATGTTTGATGCTGGACACTTTGCTTTATATCAATAAGGGGACAAAAGTGCAAACGTGTCAAGAGTGAAGACAATAGAACTGTTTGCAAATCAAAGATTTGTAGATTTCATTCAAACTTTTGAGAATGAAGTAAGAACAGAGCAGACATTGCCACCAAAACCAGAACTGGAATTTATACATTCATAGATATTTATTCTTACAAGGAAACTTTCAGGTTTCATTCAAGTTAGGCTCTATTGACAATGTTTGTGGCATAAATTTCATTACCACAGAAAACAACATAGACACATCCCTCTTAAAAAAAATACAAATAATGCGTTCTGCCAGGCACATTTTCACAGGGGTGTAGATTCCGGGGGGATGGGGGAGAGGTAAGCCCCCCCCAATAATCAAAACAAGCAAGTTTTCTCTCCAAATTGGGAGAAAAGAGGATTAAAAATTAATTAATTAATTAATAAAAAAAAAAAAAGCGTGTAATCAATTCACTCACTAACCTTGTCTGTGTAAAGTTATCCGGTATTTTAACCGCTATCATGATGACATAATGCTGGTAAACCCTGATACCTAAATCCCAGTAATTTTCGCACAATGTAAAGGAAAGCAAAATGAGAGTTGACATGAGTTTTTGGTTTTCATCATTGTTTTCTCTTTTGAACAAGCTGTTGTGTTATCCATGATCAGACGTACAGAGAAGACGTGATGGAATATTTGCATCTAACCAACAGCAGTTGCATGTTTGAAGTGCGAGTAACAGAACTGCTGCCAACAAACATGTTTGCTCCGTTATGGACGGCAGTCTGTTCTGACGAGTGATACTGATCACCCCATGGTGTTTAGTATAAAAGTCTGCTCTCATTTGTGTTCTGCAAGTGCTGTTGAACTTGTGCTGGCCAAGAACCTCTGTTGTGTGTGAGGATTATGTGAGTGGAGTGGAGTGGCAACAATTTCCCCTTCATGCTCAAAGCATTCTTTGATCACTCCGCTTCAGCTCCACTCCAGGTTGTCCATTTCCCACTCCTTGCCCTCTCCGTGCTCCTGGATTAGAGAAACCCCGCTCTGTGTTCTGTCCATGGAAAAATTAGCATCTAACTACCTCTCCACTATAAAATTATTTCAGTATGCTTTTAAATATCACAACCTTCCATGCAGAAGATGTATTAAATGAAAATAAAATACACAATACTAGGAGAAAAGCTACAATGTGCTTTATTGGAACACTAACATTAGCCTAAGACTCAATTAAATTATTTTTATAGCTTACTTTTGAAACATGTCGGCAGCATTCTCTGGGTTTGATCAGTTAAATAAATTATTAGACAAAAATAATAAAAATATATATATATATATATATATATATATATATATATATATATATATATATATATATATATATATATTTTTTTTTTTTTTTTTTTTTTTTACCAGAACAACGCATTACATTAAATCAAATTACTAAATTACCAAAAAAAAAAAAAAAAAACAAACAAAAAAAAAATACATTTTTAGGCATATGTATTATTCCCAGTAATTGTTGGTCTATGTGCTCATGCATCAGACAGACGCTTTTGGAGTGTCTCACTTTGTTGTTGCTTTATGTGGACGCTACACTTGACCGAAGTGGCCGGGGAAAGATCAAGTAAAATCAATGACAATAAGTGCTCATCTTTTTTCCATTAAAAACAGGAGAATTTGGTCAAAACTACAGTATTTGAGTGCATGAAAACAGTAGAAGAGCAACTGTTTTAGACAGCTTGTCAAGTTTACTTCAACTGTTAAAAAGGTATATCGAGACACCTGAGTTCTGCGCTGCGTCTATCTTTGTTTTAGCACAAGGACGTGTTCGGTGTGAACGTCCCCTTACAATGGCACGTCAATGCAAATGATTTTTAGGGGTGTGGGTGCGGGGGTTGTTCCATTGTGGTGTGAGAAAGCTGGCAATCTTATCAGTGTCTCTAGTCATAAGAGCTGTGGATACTGTGTTAAAATTAAACGTATTTGACATTTTTCAAATCCTGCAGACAGTCTAATGCGTCATCTGTGGAAGGCTGTGCTGCCTGCTCATTGATTTGACAAGGCATATTGCCTGTTCAGCTTTAGTTGTGCTGACTGCCCTCTACTGCATAAAGGTGGTACATCAAGCTTGAATTGCTCCGATGGTTGGAACATTCGTTATCAAGGAATTTAAGTTTTCAAACAGCTTTCCCAAATACTCCCAGGTCTGACACAAACAGAAATTCTCACCCCAAACTCCCACCATAGGCTGAGCCAATATTGCTGTGTTGGGCTAGTCAGATGCTCAAACAAACAGAGTAATGTTTCATAGCACCACAGTGCAACAGTATTTACACATTTCGGAAAAATCAAACTACCATTAAGCTGGGATAAGAGAAAGTATTGTAGTCTAACATAAAAAAAATTACACACATCAGCTTGCAAGGAAATTTGATTAGTGACCTAGAAAGTTAAGAATCTTACATTTTCTTTTTATTTTACATCATACCTTTTGCTTTGCTTTAAATGTTTCAAAATCCTAAAACTTTTTATTTCCAGAATGAACAATGTGCTGTTCAAGCATGATAAAAAAATAAAAAATAAAATAAATAGGTATGAAAGTTTTCTCTGGTTTCTGCTCTCAGGGGAAGTTCAGGGGGCACGAGGTCTCATGATCACTGCAGTCTTTCTCTGTGGGGTTGCTCTGATGGTTGCTGCTGTTGGCATGAAATGCACCACCTGCCTGGCAGATGACAAAGAACAGAAGAATAAAGTGGCCCTGGCTGGAGGCATTCTCTTCATCATTGCAGATATGTTGCTATTCATTTACATTTATTAATACATTAAACACATTGTATTTAAATATCTCAGATACTTCACTAGCACTAACTTTCAATATAAATAAATTTAAGGTCAGTTAAAGGCCCCATTAAATGGCTTGACAAGCACAGTTTTCTTTCCTGTGTTGACAAATTTTTCATTGAATGTTTGGGCGGGACATATTGAGGGGCTCATCCCTTTTTTAGACTTTAGTTTATGTCACAGCCTTGAACCATGATTTGCTACTTACTAGTCAGTTGCAGGGGAGGGACATTCTTGTTCTAAAGAGCATGTGATTGGACAAAAATCTGTATTGTGCAAACTGAGTCATCAACATTATTTCCTGGGATAGAAAGAAAGACAGTATATTTTGTGTGTGTAAATCTGCAAAGAGATAATTTAATGAGTTCACTGGTTCATATTGTCCTTGAGTGCATTAAGGTACCTCCCGAACTTACTGTATGTTTGGAACTAGCATATAGATGGCTTTAAAGCTAACAGACATGGGCCAAAAGCCACAAAGCTCATGAGTCTATAAACTGGTGAACAACGCTATGAAACTTAAGCATTTTAAGTATCTCAAATTTAGCTTTTCAGCATCATGTTTAATATTGTTACCCATCATTATATATCTCATATGAGGCTTCTTTTTATTTTTACAAGTGTTTGTGCTCTTGCTGCCACAAGCTGGTATGGGGAGAACATAAGACAGAAGTTCTTCGATCCATTTACTGCAACAAATGCAAGGTGAGCATTCAGAGTCAACAATGAATGAATCATTGTTTAGTGTAGGCCAATGATGCAGCATGTAATCTATAATAATAATAATAATAATAATAATAATAATTATTGATTACACTAATAATGATTAGTGTAATCAAGCTTCAAAGTGCAGACGTCAGGATTTACAGTGAAAAAGGAGTTCCATTTTGGTCTGTCTCTCACCCAAAATTGATTGTATTAATCCAGGAGACATGGACATCTCAAGTCGTATGGATTACCTTTATGCTGCCTTTATGTCCTTTTTGGAGCTTGAAAGTTCTGGACCCCATTGACTCTGGACAAAATCTTTCCTTCAAAATATCTTTATGTTCTGCAGAAGAAAGTCATATGTGTATTTATGAGAGGCATAAGGGTGAACTGTAACAAAAATTTTGTACAATGATAAGTGACTCGTTGCGCTTATTAGTGCAGTTTCCTGGTGAAATGAACACTGGAGGTGCTTCAACAACAATGGATTTTTTTTCCACTTACACACAAATCAAGAGTAAAATGGTAGGACGAGTCAGAGTCCTGAAGAGCATGAGAGACAAAACGAGAGCCGAAAGTGTCATAGAAGCACCACAAAATGACATGGTTGCTTCAGCAATTGTTTTTCATCTCACATTTGCTTTGTATGAAACTATCGGTTAGGTTTAGGTTTAGGGTAGGGAGGTCGGTTTTATTGATTTACAGCTCCATAGAGCATTAACCTTAAAAACCTCTTCTGTTTCAGAGAACATTTAACTTGCTTTTAGTGCCACACAGTGGACATTTTACCTTAAAACTGCAGGAAGATGTGTCTTGAACCACATAAGATGATCATCATTTTCATGAGATCGGGCTAATTTTGCCACTATTTGCTTTGTGTTTTTGCTAGCAACACACCTTTACCTTGGTAAAATCACTGGAATACACAGCCCCTCATGGCTTTTTGCTTTAAATGACACCATCTCACAACATGACAATCCTGTTATTGTATCCTGTTCAGTGATCATTGAGATTAAATGTCCATTATTGTGTTCACAGGTATGAGTTTGGCAAGGCTCTGTATGTGGGGTGGGGAGCGTCTGCTCTTGCAGTCATTGGTGGCAGTATGCTCTGCTGTAACTGTGGAAGTGAAGCCACTGGAAAATCCTACCCGCCACCCCGTGCAGCTGGACAACCAGGAACAGACCGGGTGTGAAACTTATCCAGAGAAAACCAGGAACACAGCATTTGAAAAACAAGTGTAGCATCTCTATCTGCAACCTCACAGTTCTTTGACACAGAATATTGTATTACAGAAGGTGTATGTGATGCCATAACTCTTGTTTTGGATTTGTTTGTTTTTTAAATATGCCTGAAGATTTTAGTGTTCTAGAGTAAAAATTGTTTTAATGCCAAGACTTCATCAGAGGGAAGTTCCATAAATAAATAAATAAATAAATCTATATATTTTCTGATTGTCATACATTTTCCTTAAGTAGGCCCTGATATTTTTTATGAAAATGACCCTTATTTGTACTTAGAACACAGTTCAACCTTTTAGTTAAAATCTACCTTCATTTGCCTCTTCATTACTTTATGTCCACTTAATAGTTTACCCTTGCTTGAATGCTAATGTGGTTTTATTGTATTCACTTGTTTACCCAATAGCTATTATAAAAATGTAGGACAATATTTACAAAAGTTCTGTTATTTAATTTTTATAATATATAATCTAAAACGCTCACTCACTCACTCATTACAAATTGCAGCCTAACCAGATGATCTATGAATGCACCAAGTGTTTCTCTATATTGAGATATGTTAGGCTTATAATCAGCCTACAGTTCAACAGATCAACTTTATTTTAATCCTGTTCTGTGTGCATCTAAGTTTCCAGTCAAAAGAACAACATCTGGTGTTGGGGTCACACAATGATCGGCGACGGCCTGGTACTATCGCTGATTGATATAGTTTTCATGTAATGCATGTAATTGCTATACAATCCTTATTTTAATCATCACACCCTATACATCAATAGAAAGAAGGACTCTAGCTTCGATATTTCTTCACAATTTTGCTATATAAATGTTACAGTGAGAGTAATTCCTTAAGTAGTGTCAACATATCAAAACATCGAAATGACAGTTAGAAAAATAACTATGTTTTTATAGAGAAAAGACAATTATATATTTATTTTCATAACTGATATAATATTATTATTTTCTCAATAATTAGAATTTATTATAGAGAAAAAACAATATGCTTTCTGCCTCATTTTATGATTCACATGAGATCATTGAAAGTAACTAAGTTGTGACTGTGTTGCCCTTTTAAGTAAAATATGAATTAATGGGAGTCACTTGACGCCATGCGAGGTTCGGACGTGTGAATGGCGAGCTCTGCGCACTTTGCTAGTTTTAACACTATTAAAAGTTATTTTGTGGTACTCACATTGTAGCTGAATCTCACTGAACATTCACTTGACTGTTCGAGGAAACTGAGCACCTTTTTGTGTTGGTTCCGCCTAGCGGCTGGAGTTTGTTTTGTGGAGTAATGCTCCTTCGGGACTGTTTTGTGGATGAATCTGCACGTTCTTTGTGCTTATGCCTCCAATTGGCTGGAGTTTGTTTTGTGGAGTATTTCTTGCAAGACATTGGAGTGATTAGGTAATTTGTTGCACTCATGTAGCAGCCGAATGGGCTGGCTCACCGAACATTCGTTTAACTGTACGAGGAAACTGAGCGCCTTTTTTTGTTTCGTTTTATGGTTCTGCCTAGCGGATGGAGTTTGTTTTGTGGAATAACACACCTTTGGGACAGTTATGTGGATGAATCTACACATTCTTTGTGTTTATTCTGCCTATTGGCTGGAGTTTGTTTTATAGATTATCATTTGTTGTGTAACTCTGTCTCAAAAAATGTTTATAGAAACACCGGCCTTGAGCAATCTGACGGCAAAGTTGTCGGGGGGGCTCTTGTAGGCGTACACAGGGCAAGGCTCACATTTGTCTTTTTTCTGTTTGATTGGTTCTGGGAGAAGTGCGGGGTTTGATTGTTGCATTAATGTTGGAATGTGGTCTTTATAATTTAGTTTTTGACACACAATCGATTTTTTCTCATATGTCAAAATGTCAAGTGTTAATATGAGTGGATTGTCTCTCTCCACGTGGAATGTGAATGGTTGGGGCACCCCATAAAAAGAAGGAAGGTTATTTATCTTCTTAAGTGTAAGAAATATGATATAGTGTTTCTTCAAGAAATGCATCTTTCACCGCAGGAAGCTGAAAAATTTGGGAAGATATGGGGTAGACATGTTTTCTTAGTGCTGGCTCAAGTAAGAGCAGGGGAGTCATTACACTGATAAGAAAGCATCTACAATTCAAATGTCTCAAACAGATTAAAGATAAATTAGGAAGAGTCATTATTGTTTTAGCAGAAATTCAGGGGCAAAGTCATATTTTGGCTAATATTTACACACCTAACGTTGATGATCAGGGCTTTTTTATAGATCTTGAAGGGATGTTACAAGCCACTGGCACCCCTCATGGTATAATACTGGGAGGAGACTTTAATCTTTTGATGGACTCAGTCTTTGATCATAGTGAAGCAAAAGTGTGCAAGCCCCCTAGAGCAACATTGACGCTTCACAGGATGTGTAAAAATCTTGGTCTTACAGATATTTGGAGACTTTTGCACCAATCTGGTAGGAACTATACATTTTTTTCATGAGTCCATAAGATTTATTCTAGAATAGATGTTTTTTATTTTTTATATCTAAGTCCCTCATTTCATCTGTTGTTGATTGCTCAATTGGAAAGATTTTAGTCTCAGATCATGCCCTGGTGAGCTTAGAGGTGTTTCCACATATGGAGAAAAGAAAATCATATAGTTGGCGCTTTAATGTATCCCTTTTGCAAAAATCTGAATTCCAACAAATGTTAAAGGCTGAAATCAATGATTATATGGAGACCAACTGGTCCTCAGTATCCTCTGTGGGCGTGGCTTGGGAGGCACTTAAGGTGTTTCTTAGGGGCCGGATCATACAGTATACCTCATTCACCAAAAAAATCCAAAGCACGAGAACTTGTGGAGTTGAAAAGAAATATTAAAAGTGCCGGGGCAGAGCTGAAGCGCCGAATGCCATCTGATGGCCTCAGAGAATTGACCCAAGTGAAATACAGATATAATACTATTTTGTCATGGAAGGTGGAGTTTTGGCTATTCAGGGCAAGGCAGTCATACATTGAGTCGGGGGACAAGGCAGGAAAACTGGCTAGATATATAAAACAGAGAGAGTCTCTTTCTACCATTCCCTCAGTGAAATCTGCTGGTGGTGAAATATTTATCTCAGCCTTTGATATTATTAATGCTTTTAAAGAATTCTATCTTGATCTCTATAGTTCCATGGCTTCGTCTACTGATGAGGATATTAGAAATTTTGTGGAACAATTAGAACTTCCCAAACTGACAGCTGAGCAAAAAAATTCTCTTGATTAAGATAATCTTGGAGGAGCTTGGCGAGGTAATTAAGGCCTTGCCTACAGGCAAAGCTCCGGGGCAAAATGGCTTTGCCGCTGATTTTTTAGATCAGAATTGCAGAATTGGCTCCATTTTGCTAGAAGTTTATACGGAATCAATAAATAATGGAAAACGTCCGCCAACCATGATGCAAGCCCGGATCAGTCTGATAACATTAGGTATTTCTCAATATCATGTGGTCAGTGGCGAATGATCAGACTCTAGTCGCTGCCATCTCACTTGATGCCGAAAGATGTCGTCTAAATCCGAAGCTTTGGCTCTGACAGTGTACTGCCCAGTAACGGCTTTTCAGCAGGGTGCCTTCCAGTGGCCCAAACAGGGCATTAAGTATTTGGGTATTTTATTCCCAGTAAATTTGAGTGATTTAGTTAGAGTTAATTTTGACCCTTTAATAAAAAGGTTTTCGAGTGAGGTGGGCTTCATTACATTTATCTATGATTGGGAAGGTTAATTGTGGCAGCGGGGGTGTGGTCGAGCGTCTGCCCGGAGAGAGAGAAAGTGGTAAGGGCGCTTGCACCTGAGCTAGATTATGTGTAACACCTGTCTCTAATTCCAGTGAGCATGGGTAGAGTGGCATATAAGCAGCCACACCACCAGCAGAGAGGGTGAGAGAGTCTGGCACAAAGAAGGCCACGGTTCTCCTGAAGCTGAAGCTGTTACGTTTAACCTGTTATGTTTATGAAGCTGATGTGTTTAAGTAACTACGTGTTTATGAAGCCGATGTGTTAAATGCCTACGTGCCTGTGAAGCTGATGAGTTTGTGAAGTTGTAAAGCACTGAAGTGGCCTATTAAAAGTCCTACCTGAGCCAGGAAAAACCTGCTTCCCTGTGTTCTCCTCCCACCTGTTGTGAAGCTGTTTTACATTAATGTTATTAAAATGAATTGTATTCCAAAATTCAACTAACTGCTACAGTCTCTCCATATAGATGTCTCCCTCTCTTATTTCAAGCAATTTGATAACATAGTGAAGTCTCAATTCTTTAGGTACTTACAGCTGCGCCACCTGCTTTGTACTATTTTTGGGAGTGGTGATTACTGATTTTGTAAAAGGTCATGAGGCATTAGTGTATTACTCCCTGCTAATTCAGAGTCTGGGGGACAGAGCTTTAACTTCTCAAGAGATTATGGGAGAAAGATTTGAACTTGGTATTGGAGGCTAGGATTCTAAAAAATGTCAAGTCTGTATCTAGAGATGCAAGGGTGCGCCTTATACAATTCAAGATTTTACATAGATTCTATTGGACCCCGTATTGAAAATGAAATTGAGCATCTGAAAGGAGTTAGAATCCTTGACAGGGTAGAAAATCATCTATCACATGATGCAGAGGATACTCCAGCTACCAAAGCAGTTATATACAACCTATGCAACTCAGGAAGTGCTTCCTTGTACCCTTGAATGTTTTTGCATATTGCTGAAAGACCTTATTTGTTGGGAAACTGTTTCAGCAACAGGTTTGACTACACACATTTTGTTTGTTAAACTCTCTCTTTCACTACCAGTGTCATGACGGCACCGGGCTCACCCTCACCGTCAGTCACTCACTCTCACTCACCTGTGTTTTAATCACTCACATCTGCACCTCATCTTCACCTCGTTTGGACAGGCACTTAAGCTGCACTCTTACCCTCAGTCAGCGTCTAGCCTTATTGGCATCATGGACTCTCGCTCGGCTCTGACAATGTGACATTCAACATCTCTGCAATTCGCCTACATGTGCTTTGACGCCCTGTTCAGTTTCTCAAGATAAGTGACTTTGTATATACCAAGTGTATGGCATGCCGGCTTTACTAGTATTTGCCCCATTCGTGTGTTGATGAACTGCTTGCTCTTACAAGATTAATGACTAACATGAAGCCTGAGTGATTCCTACATATTGACATTTATGAATGGCTCCTTGCCCGAGTGTTACTTCCTGGTTACTCTTCACCCCGCTGTGTCTATGCTGGATATGTGACTTTGTTTACATTGTGTGAACCTCAAGCCTTGTCATTTATACCAACCTCCCTGTTGAAAGAAGTAACTCACTTTTATGCCAGCTTGAAGCTTAAGTTCTCTGTTTTCGGCAAGTGCCGTGTTTTGTGTTTCCTGTTATGGATCCGTGCCTACTACCATTGCCCAGTGTTTGACCTAAGTCTATTGTCAAAGACTTTATTCCTATTCTGTGATTCCCTGTATACACAACTTACCTGTTTCTCCTGAGTTTCCTTTTAAATAAACTCCCGCATTTGGGTTCATCACAACTCCCGCGTTGGTGTCGTTACAGAAAGGCTAGACCAAAGAAATATGAACTCAGCGGAAGTTACCACCAGCGGAGAAGATGACCGTTCACGGAGCTGGTACGACGGCTCAGAGCAGCTCTCCTCCACACCCCAGAACCTACACTGCCAAACACACATCCTGCACCAGAGCCCGCTTTACTTTCACCTCAGGCCAGTCCCATGGTTAACCCTGCCCCATACTTTGGGTCCACAGGGGATTGTAATGGTTTTATCCTGCAGTGCCAGCTCGTTCTGGAGATGCAGTCCCAGCGTTTCCCTACTGAGCGTTCAAAGATCGCCTACGCTATTTCCCTCTTGACCGGGAGATCTCTTCTGTTGCAAAAACCATCTGGGATGGCTCGGTAATTGAGACATTAGAAAATGTCCTAAATAACTTTAAGGAAGTGTTTTGTCCCCCCTCAGGGGATTCCTCCGTGGCCAAGCAGCTTCATGGTATTCGCCAGGGTACACGACCGATCAACGACTATGCGCCGCAATTTCGCACGTTGGCAGTGGCTAGTGGTTGGAACAAACCTTCCCTGATGACCAAGTACCACCAAGGATTGGATCCTTAACTGAGACTGCAACTTACTGCCTACGATGACGCCATCGGCTTAGAGCGATTCATCTAGCTGTCCATACGAGTGGCATATCGCATGCAGCCCTGCCTAACAGAACGCTCTGCCCTACAATCCCCTCCCGGTCACCACCTGTCTGGTAATCGCCCTCCAGAACCCAACCCCGAGCCCATGCAACTTGACCACTCTCGCCTCGCTCCAGCGGAGAGAAACCGGAGGTTCAACAATAAATTGTGTTTATACTGTGGCAATCAGGGACACTTCATAGCCACATGTCCTGTGAAACCCTCACGCTCTGGTGAGTTCTATTACTGCTGTTTATTCAAGCAATGTTCCGTTATGCACAAGAGTAAATGTGTCCTCTGCCTACCTGTCCTTAACAGTCACCGCGCTCCTTGAATCCGGGGCCGTGGGGAACTTCATCGCAGACAACCGCTGCCGCAAGCTCCAACTCTCAAAGGTCCCCTTTGACCCCGACCTCCCCATACACTCTGTGACTGGTCACCTGCTGGGCAAGGGGTACATCCGTTACCATACCTCCCCGGTAACGTTACAGGTGGGTTTTATGCATATGGAGGACATTGAGTTTATGGTTCTGGAGGGCTCAACCACGGATATCATTCTGGGCCGTCCTTGGTTGTGTGATCATTCGCTGGTCCTGTCCTGGAAGTCCGGTGAAATCCTACAATGGGGATAGAAATGTTTTAAACCCTGTATACACCCAGTACTCCATCCTCACAGGAGAGGGGAGGAAATCTCTTCCATTGTCAAGCCCATGAATGTTTTCTCAATGACCATCGAGAGCCCCACCAGCAACGGTCCCCTGGATATTCCTGATTGTTATCAGCTATTTCTTGACATGTTCTGCCCCAAGAAAGCTTCCCAGCTTCCTCCACATCGACCATGGGACTGTGCCATTTAACTCCTACTGGGTGCACCAGTGCCCAGAGGAAGAATATACCCCTTGTCACTCCCAGAGCAGAAGGCAATGGAAGGCTACATTGAGGAAGCTTTAGCCCAAGGTTACATTCGCCCCTCCACTTCCCCTGCCACCTCAAGCTTCTTTGTTCAAAAGAAGGATGGAGGTCTGAGACCATGCATTGACTACTGGGGCTTAAAAAACATCACAGTCAAGTACCAGTATCCCCTTCCCCTTGTCCCTGCTGCCCTGGAACTGTTGAGAGGAGCAACTATGTTCACTAAGCTTGACCTCCACAGCGCTTACAACCTCGTTCGTATACGGGAGGGGGATGAGTGGAAGACAGCCTTTGTGACACCAATGGGACACTATGAGTACCGAGTTATGCCATATGGCCTGGTCAACACCCCCTCCATATTCCAGGGCTTTGTGAACGAGGTGTTCCGGGAGTACCTCCACCATTTTGTCCTTGTTTATATAGATGACATCTTGATTTACTCCCGGAACCTGACCAACCATCATTAGCAAGTGGCCCTGGTGCTAGAGCATCTGCGCAATTTCCAGTTGTTCCTCAAGGCTGAAAAGTGCTCTTTCCATCTGAGCCATGTCCAATTCCTGGGTTACAACATCAGTCCGCAAGGAATCCAGATGGATCAGGGAAAGGTGGGGGCTGTAAAATCGTGGCCAACTCCTAAAACTGTCAAGGATCTTCAACGCTTCCTGGGAATCGCAAACTTCTATTGAAGATTCATCCGTGATTACAGCTCCATTACCGCTCCTCTGACCTCCCTATTCAAAAAGGGACCCAAGAACCTATCCTGGACCCCAGAAGCCTCTCACGCCTTCCTCAAATTGAAGAAAAAGTTCACCACTGCCCCTGTACTAGTCCACCCAGATCCTGAACTGCCCTTTGTGGTTGAGGTCGACGCTTCCTCCATGGGAGTGGGCGCGGTACTATCTCAGTGGCAAGGGAACCCAGCAAAATTGCACCCATGTGCTTTCTATTCCCAGAAGTTATCTCAAGCAGAGCAGAACTACGATATTGGGAATAGAGAACTACTCGCCATAAAGTTGGCCTTGGATGAGTGGCGCCATTGGCTCGAGGGTTCCTGTCACCCCTTATTAGTAATAACTGACCACAGGAACCTGGAATACCTCCAGAAGGCACGCAGACTGAACCCACGTCAGGCCCGATGGGCCTTGTTGTTCATCCGCTTCCAGTTCACGATCTACTACCGCCCCGGATCCAAGAACACCAAGGCATTGTCTCGCAGACATTCTCCTGACACCAACCCCATGGAAACGGAGACTATCCTGCCATCTGAGATTTTCATGTGCCCTATACAATGGGCTTTGGATTGACCGGATCACCCAAGCCTCCGCCACGGATCCTGCTCCACCTGAGTGTCCCGAGGGTAAACTCTACATTCCTGTCACACTTCGAGCCTCCCTTCTTGAATCAGTTCACTCCTCTCTGGGCACTGGTCACCCTGGTATCCAACAAACCCTCTCGCTGCTCCGGTTCAGATATTGGTGGCCACACAAATCTCAGGATGTACGCCATTTCGTCCAAGGATGTCCTGAGTGTACTATCACCAAATCTCCTCGCCACTTACCAGCCGGAAAACTCCTCCCGCTGCCCATACCACAACGTCCATGGTCACACTTGGGAGTTGACTTCATCACCGACCTACCTGAGTCCGAAGGTAACACTTGTGTTTTAGTTGTGGTGGATAGATTCTCCAAGGCCTGCCATTTGATCCCCCTTAAACAACTACCCACTGCCATGGAAACAGCAAATTGCTATTCCACCATGTATTCAGAAACATTGAAATACCCGAGAATATAGTGTCAGACAGGGGTCCACAATTCATCTCACAGGTATGGCGCAGTTTCTTCAATCTCCTAAGTGTGACACTGAGTCTGTCTTCTGGTTGCCATCCACAGACTAGCGGGCAGGCGGAGAGGAAGATCCAGGAAATCGGTCGCTTCCTGAGAACATACTGTCACGCCAATCAGCACAGCTGGAGCCGGTTTATACCCTGGGCCGAGTACGCACAGAACTCCCTGCGGCAGGCAGCTACTGGTCTTACCCTTTTTCAGTGCGTGCATGGCTTTCAGCCACCCCTGTTTCCCTGGACAGGAGATCTATACAACCAGCAAGAAGCTGGAGGTGGCTGAGCATACTCAAATCTAGAAAATAATCAGAATTGATGAATCTTTCAAGTCAATTCAAGTTTTTTTTTCTTTTTTTTTTTTTCTTTTTTTTTACTGTCCAGAATATACAGCAATGATCTTTTAAAAGACATGCTTGGATTGTTAGAGGAATCTGAATCAGTGTGCCTAACAGAGGACAAAGCTGTCTGAGAGGTGTTTGTTCACTGTTCTTTTTCCTTTTTTGTCCAGGAATATCTGCACTTATTTCAAAATTGATCCCAAGATGAATCTGCCTGCATGTCTTTTAAAGCCTGCATTGTTACTGAAACAAATATATATTTTTTTCCTCATTCACATTTCCGAATATTTTGGCCATTAAATTTACAGCCTACAAAACAAATGCAGACACAGATGTAGATGACAGCATGTCTCCAGATTTGGAATGAGGAGTTTATAATAAAAACTTAGCAACTCCTTCAAGCCAATTTAATAAAACAATGAACATTAGTCAGAGATATGAAGTGGTTAATGTTCTGTAAAATTATTATTGTATCATTTATTGATGTTTTACTTAACATCAAAGCTATTTAACACATCCAGATATTATTTTTGTTAATATTATTATTAATTACATTGAAGCATTTGATAATTTTAGCACGTGTGCATGACACCAAACTGATGCAAAGCGGAGTGCCTGTCTGTGCACGTTTATGGTGCGAGCATCCTCCAATGACTCGGCAACATCTGCACAACGGACTGCACGAAACACAATGTTCAGCGAAAATTCAAACGACGAACGCAATGGATATATCCCCCGCCCCCCCCCGCCCCCCCCGCATTTCTATTTATAGTGTAAATATAAACCATGGTGACTTGAAGTGGCTACATGGCATGACATGGTAACATGGTACGGCAGCATCCTGACTTGGCCGTGTAGGCATGGATGCTGACTCGTTGGCCGTGGCAGGCATGAGCGATGGCTTGTAGAGTGGAGGCGGGCCTGGACCATGGAGAAGAGGCAGGCCTAGACCTTGGAACGGAGGCGGGCCTGGACCATGGAGCAAAGGCTTGCTTGTGACATGGCATGGAGCAGTCTGGGGCTTGGCTGAGACATGGCATGGAGCAGACTGAAGCTTGGCTGTGACATGGCATGGAGCAGACTGAGGTTCGGCTGTGACATGGCGTGAAGCAGACTGAGGCATTATTGTGACGGGCTCAGGCGTTGCTGTGACATGGCATGGAGCAGACTCAGGCGTGGCTGTGACATGCCATGTAGCAGATCGAGGCATGACATGACATGGAGCAGACTCAGGCATTGCTGTGACATGGCATGGAGCAGGCTGAGGCGTGGCTGTGACATGGCATGGAGCAGGCTGAGGAGTTGCTGTGACATGGCATGGAGCAGGCTGAGGCATTGCTGTGACATGGCATGGAGCAGGATGAGGCATTGCTGTAAAATGGCATGAAGCAGACTCAGGCGTGGCTGTGACATGGCATGGAGCAGACTCAGGCGTGGCTGTGACATGGCATGTAGCAGACCGAGGCGTGGCTGTGACATGGCATGGAGCAGACTCAGGCGTGGCTGTGACATGGCATGGAGCTGACTCTGGCGTGGCTGTGACATGGCATGGAGCTGACTCTGGCATGGCTGTGACATGGCATGGAGCTGACTCTGGTGTTGCTGTGACATGGCATGGAGCTGACTCTGGCGTGGCTGTGACATGGCATGGAGCTGACTCTGGCGTGGCTGTGACATGGCATGGAGCTGACTCTGGCATGGCTGAGACATGGCATGGAGCAGGCCAAGGCGTGGCTGTGACATGGCATGGAGCAGGCCAAGGCGTGGCTGTGACATGGCATGGAGCAGGCCAAGGCGTGGCTGTGACATGGCATGGAGCAGACTCAGGCGTGGCTGTGACATGGCATGGAGCAGGCCGAGGCGTTGCTGTGACATGGCATGGAGCAGGCTGAGGCGTTGCTGTGACATGGCATGGAGCAGACTCAGGCGTGGCTGTAACATGGCATGTAGCAGACTCTGGTGTGGCTGTGACATGGCATGGAAAAGACTCAGGCGTGGTTGTGACATGGCATGGAAAAGACTCAGGCGTGGCTGTGACATGGCATGGAGCAGGCCAAGACGTGGCTGTGACATGGCATGGAGCAGACTCAGGCGTGGCTGTGACATGGCATGGAGCAGGCTGAGGCATGGCTGTGACATGGCATGGAGCAGACTCAGGATCTGGGGCAGAAGGTGGCACAAGCTCTGTGACCATGACGTGGTGCCCTGGCTCGGCGACCATGACGTAGGACCCTGGCTCGGCGATCATGACGTGAGACGCTGGCTCGTCGACCATGACGTGGGACGCTGGCTCGGCGACCATGACGTGGGACCCTGGTTGTTGTCAATGAACCCTTTTTAACAAGACACACAGCTTTGTGGTACTCAACAAAATGAAGGTTTTCAATAAAGAAAAAAAAACGTTTATTTTATTAAAAATTCAAAAGCAGTGTGGGGTAATGGCCAGGCAACTGTTGGAAAGAAGCCAAATCAGGTTAAACACTCAAGAAGGAAAGAGAGAACTAAATCACAATAGCAACTAAAACTAATTGCAAAAAGGATACCAGTTGGCACCAGATCACCACAAGGAACAGACAGAATCACTTTAATAAGAATCATTAAAATTTTTCTCAGTCAATTTTATTAATTTCTCCAAACTATAATCAGTGCTTTCAAAACAATTCACACAGCGGATGAAACAGACACTCAGTTTTGCAAAACAATTCAATTTCTCTGCATAATGAAGCAAAATGTTCTTTCCTGATAATGCATTTATTAAAACTAAATACTAACATCAAAACTATAGATGTGTTCTCTATTGAATTCATAATATTTTCTGCTATAGGCACACAACTCTATGATTGAAATAACACATTTATCATAAAAATCCACAATAAAGACCTTTCATAAAATGTCTCTAAATTTCTAGTTGTTCCTGCTCTTCCTCTTGAAGGATGATGAAGTTTACTGTAAAACAAACAAACAAACAAAAAACAACAAACAAACAAAAAAAAAAATAGCAGTCTTGCTAAATTGTATGGACCAAAGGCAGCACTATAAGCACAGATGGTACAGTAATTGTGGACATTGTGATTGACTGTTATTTCTCCCTTTTCTTTTTTGTTGAGATTGAAGTCACTGTAGATCTGCTCACATTAGGTCAAACACTTTGTGTGTCTCAGAGAGACCGTAATTCATAATATGTTAAATTAGAGTGTTGGGCCTCATGTATTCAGATAGAAGACAAAGGCAGGCCTAACACAGTCGTAAAAACCTAACTCAAGCCCCCACATTCCAAGTCGTAAATTATACTGATAAAAATCGCGCCAAAATCAAACAAAGGGAGTCCAAAACAGACTACAAATCCCATGGCTCACTAAAGGATCGAACTCTCAACTCCTATTGGATGAGGCACACAACAGAACGTCCCTCAAACATGACATCATCAGGAGTTGAAATACCTCTGAAATGCTTCCGGGATTTGCTTCCAGCAACTTTGTTTGCAGTGTGTAGACGGAGCTCATCGCTGCTCTCATGTGCAACCTCGTGGCACAAGGAAGTAACATCCTACCTGAAACTGTGGCCATACAATCTCCATCTCGCTGGATGAGTTGAGATTACTCTGTGTTCAACCGAACACTCTAACGGATCCGAAGGAGACTGCTGAGCAATCCGCATTTTCATCCGTTTGCCTGCAGAAGTGAAGAGATTAAAGATTTCTCTTCCATCTTCAATCAAGTCGACATTTCTGAGTTCTCCGCCAGCCCGCCGAGAATCAACAGCCATACCGCCCGCCGACAGAGCGAGGAAACGGAGTCCCGTCATCACCCGAGCTTCAAGGAACCGGGTCAGAGTTAAAGGACGGAGGAAAACACATTCTACCTGTGTCCTCATGCGATTCAAGTAAGAGGTTTACATCTGGGCAGAGATAAAATATTATAGTGTGTTATTCTTGTGTTTCAAGGTTTTTGCTTGTACAGTTTACGGACCACCATGTCCGCTCATTATTAATACTCAGGGTATTAATTATCACGAATTTGTTTTGCTGTATTGTGGTCCAACCAAATTGGACTGTTGTGCAATTTCGCCATCGGGGGTGAGACAGGTAAACTGAGTTCATCCATTAAAGAGTCAAAGAACGCGGGACTGTTTACGAGTCATCCACCGCGTCTCTGAGCGATGAACTAACAGCTACTTTCTCTCCCACGATCGTGAAATCGGCTTTAGGGCCGTCACTTCTCTCTCTCTTGTACTAACCACACACACACACACGCAAGCGACCCCTCACAAACATTCTGGCACACATTTTTGGCTCCTAGATAGCTTAATGCTAAAGCCCAGCTTTGTCCCTAAGCTATCGTACAAGCGGATACACGCGGTAACTGGTAGACGCCATTGACTGGTTTCTCGCCGCCCCCATTCGCGGTCATATTCCCTGGCCGGAAGTCTCGTGTGACATACTCTCCACGAGAGTCATGTCCGACATTTTGTGCATGTCCCTCCTTACACACACACTGTCACACACACACCTTATGTGTTATAGGATTATTTTTATTTCCATATCTAATCATATCACTGTTTAGTTTGTAGTTGTAAGTCGGAAGTTTATTGACTGCATTGTATTAATTATTAATTGATATTACTGCATAAATAAACTTTGTTTATATAACAAAGAGAAGTGTTTTGGTTTGTTTTGCATACGCCTGTGTCATGCTGACGGGATGTCAGTGCTCGGATTCAAGCCTTCATTCATTGTTTTTTTCCTGAAAATCGATATTCTTTGGATGTCGATTTTCCTAAGAAAACAATATAATATTGAGACTGTTTTACTATCTGGTGATTAGTCCCTGATTCCAGGGTGGTGCCCCGTCAATGTTAATCCTTATTAATATTCTGTTGATTTTTGATAATTGATAATTATCTTTGATGATTGTTGAATTTGAATGATCAATAAGCTAGTGTTAATCTTAATTAATGTTTCATTGATGTTAACAATTAACGATTATCTTTGATAATTGTTGATTTAAAGGATTAAAAAAGCTAACACTGATTCTCATCAATGTTCTATTGATTTTAATAATTAATAATTATCTTTGATAATTATTAATTATTGCTAATAACCAAACCCGCTCCTAAACGTAGCACACTACATTTACTGGAGCCCCATATGAGGTTTTAATGAGTTAGATTCAATTAATTAATTTAAATATTAATTAATAACTAAAGAAATAATTATTAATTATTTCTGATAGTAACACTGATCTAAACAACCAGTAAAGCCCTACAAGAGGAACTATCAGATCATTTGAGCTTCTTCTGTGTCTTCTTTACTCTTCCACCGTGCTGTCCTCTTTCTCTCTGCTCACCATCATTACACCATCTTCATTTGGTCTTTCCTCAACTCTTTCAATGCAGTGCTCCCCCCTGAAAGATTTGAATAAATCTTCCCCATTTTGCACCTCTTCTTCGTGTTGTTCTTCATCTTCTTCTTCTTCTTCTTCTTCTTCTTCTTCCTCATTGTTTGTTTGCTCTGAATATTCATATTTGACCCCTTTTATAGATAGCAAAGTCATGACAGTTGTGTGAAAAAATTTTAAATCGCATTTTCTTTGCTGTGTGCATTACTAACTCACCAGATATTAATATAAAGGCATTTGACAACCTGACATGTGCATTTGAGAGTATGACTTTAATTTAGTTGTTTGTGTTAACTGTTTTAAAAGCATGAATTTTAGATCAGAGAAATTTGTATATAGGGTTTTAAGAAAATGAGGAAAATCAAGAAAAATGCACAATCTGTTTAGGACAATTACAAAGTATTCAGATGGCTGAGTTAACTGTTTTGAGAGCAGTGACCTGAGTTTAAAGAAATGCGTAAAATCGATTGAGAAAAACTGCAAAGCAGAAAATCAAAGTAAAAATCCATTTGAATAAAAACACGATCCATTAACACACACAAATCACTAAGTCATACAGTCAAAAGCTATGGAAATCAAACTGTACCGTAGACAGATGAGAAAATGAAATAAAGCATGAAAATGACAAATTATCAAGGTTACAAACAGAGGCACCAAAATAAATACAGCAACTGAAAAGATCAGGGTAAAGACAGGAACCACAAAATAAAAAAAAAAAGAATCAGGAAAAACCGTAACAAACAAATACAAACAAAACAGCAGCTTAAGGCATTGCGTACAGCTCAGGTGACTACAGCAGACTACCAGGTGGCTCTCAAACTACCCATAGGCCGAAAAGCAGGGCACACATTTTGGACAGATAGCCTGGATTAGACAGGACCAGCAGGCCTAAATGAACTAGGTCAGCTGAGAACAAACAAAAATAAAAAATAAAAATGTTATAACCAAAATTCTCCAATCAAATGGGCAACATTAATGAGAGCAGCACTTGGGAAGAGAGGACAAGGCAGCACAGCAAAGTACACAAAACACTAAAAGCAGACAAGCTATTGCTATATGGCAGAATATAAAACAGAAAGAAAAAGAGACCAATATAAAAGACACAAAGAATTCAGGACTGGCATACCTGAGTCAGAGCAACAAGAGAGAGCAAACCATAGGCCAGTCATTCCATGTAAATTAAAAAAAAAAAAAATCACAAGCACCTTAACCTTACCTTCTACTTCATACATGTACATGTGAGTGCTATGACAAACTTCCATGCACTCCACTGCACACTGAACATGCAAAAGTCACAAGATAGTAGTGTTTTACATTTGTCACATCCGTGTGTAGTTGTATAAGAGCTAATCATTTGATGGTTTGTGTAGAGTTTTGATGCAAAAACACCACTTTGAGAAGAGTTCAAATAGTTTTGGATGAAGTGTTTGCTTTTGCAAGAGATGTGTGATGTTTTGCATGTTGTGTGTGTTTTGGGTTTTTGTGTGTAGGGTTTAGAGAAAAGGATCCATAGTTTCAGAAATTTTAAGCAATTGACAAAAACTGTACTAACACAGCAGATATCCATATAAAGGGATTTGACAACCTGACATTTGAGAATATTACTTTAATTTAGATGTCAGTGTTAACTGTTTTGAAAGTATGAATCTTGGATCAGATACATCTGAGTGTAATCTTTCAATAAAATGATGAAAATGAAGAAAAAATTACATTTTGTTTAGGACAATTACAAAGTGTTCAGATGACTGTTAATTGTTTTGAGAGCAGTGTTCTGAGTTTGGAGAAATGTGTAAAATCGATCGAGGAAAAAGGTAATGGTTTCACTGAGTGTGCCTCAAGTACCACTTTTAGTGTGTAAGTGATTGTAAAAAAACTTTGTCAACAAAATTACTTTTTATTTTACTTTTCTTCTGATCGTAAATGGTGGCAAGTTTTTAATGACTTTGCAACCATAAGAACCTTTAACCATAAGAATTACAGTTCTGTCCAGTTGGTACCTCACTTCAGATTCAAAAATTGTAATTTACAAGGAATTCTCAATTTAATTCTGAATGGTGCACAACTCATATTCATTCATTTATTGTTTTTTTTTTTTTTTTTTTTTTTTTTTTGGTGTTGTTTTTATATTTAAGTTGCGACAGTCTTTGTTCTCTTTCACGTAGCATCTTCCTTGAATCTCTGTAGTGTGTAGTCGTCTGGGCCTGTTCTGTGCTTAACCTGTGCAGACCTGCAACAGAAATTCCTTCTGTACACTTCATAATAACAGAACAATGGAGTTAGCAAGAAAAATAATGGCAGGAGTGTTCTTCAGCTAAATTCCATAACATCAGCATCACTAAATGGATGTGCTTGTAAGTTATTTAATAAATAATAATAATAAAATAACATAATAAACCTGTGAAATGCAGTGAAATTTCTAACCCTGAGGGTAGGGTAGGCATGCCTTGTGACTGTTGGGTGTGGTGATTTAGAAGAGCCTCTGTATGTTAAGGTTTTATTCAAATCCTCAGGCTATATGGTTTATGTACAGCTCACTCTATTGGAATCTGAGGCAATTAGTTGAATCTCAGCAAACATTTTATTAAACATGAGTGCGAGAATACACAGCATTCATACACAGACTGACAGAAAGCACTACTGTTACACATAAGCTGTAGGTGCAACAATCACACAGATTACAAACATATTGTATATTACTGTAATGAAGTTTTCTAAGCTTGGAAGAGTAAGGATTATTATTTTTGAGTGGGAAAGTTTATATTATTCAGGATGTCAGTCACAACTGAGGAAGACGGCATTCAGTTGAAGATGTTTACTAAGTTGAAAAGTAATCAGCACAGAATGGCATACTGTACATGATTTAAATGGATTCAGATACTTGAATATTTACTAAGGGTGGGTGTGTGTGATTCTGAAATAAATACAATATCTGGGCAATACAGTCACAACTGGAAAAATGCTTCAATAATACTAAAATAAAATAGAACAACAATACACAAATTAACAAGGCTGGTTTGGTTGATTAAACCAAATGTTCTCATTACATGTCAAAATAATCTTGTGTTCTGCAACATTGATTATATGAAAGGAAACATGTACAACTCTGATGAACGTAGGAGATTTTGAAATAACGACTAGCTTTATTGCAAGTGTGTTCAGTTTGTTGTTTTGTACTAAGAGTTTTGAAAATGTACCTCTTGCATGTGAAAATAGTACCAAAGCTATTAAAAAAAAAGTAGTATTTAGTTTTAATACTGTAAATGCATTATCAGAAAATAATACATTACTTCATTGTGCAGTGAAATTGAATTGTTCTGCAAAATTAAGTTTCTGTTTCGTTGACTGTGTAATTGTTTTGAGAGCATTAATTATAGTTTGGAGCAGGGGTGGAAACAAGCAAACAAGTTTTGGCCCAGATTTCCCTCTATCATTTGATTATGAGTTATGTGGACCGCTTGAGGCATCTAGTGGTGAAAAACGGTACTGCGCTTTTTGTTTACAGTTTTTGACAATTGCTTACACACGATTTCTGAAACTATGGCTCCTTTTCTGTAAACTCTACACACAAAACTCCAAAACACACACATACACACACACGCGCGCGCGCGCGCACACACACACACACACACACACACACACACACACAACTTGTTTTTATATTATTGTGGAGACTCTCCATAGATTTCCATTCATTTTATGGATTTTATACAGATCTAACGATCATTTCAATCCCCTAAACCTAACTCTCACAGAAATGTTTTTGCATTTTTTACATTAAAAATAAATTAAAAAAAAACATAGTTTAATTCGTTTAATAAGCCACTTCCCTCGTGGGGACCACTGGCTGGGCCCCACAAAGTAGGTCATATCAGGTTTTACAATCCTTGTGGGTACATTTGGTCCCCACAGTGTAGTATAAACATGCACACGCACACACACACACACACACACACAAAGTGTTGTGGAGTAAAGGAATACATGTAATGGGATTACGTATTTAAAATACAAAATATAAGTAACTGTATTCCACTACAGTTACAATTTAAATCATTGGTAATTAGAATACAGTTACATTCAAAAAGTATTTTGATTACTGAAGAGATTACTTTGCATTTTATTGTCATTTGTTTCATTTCATATTTAGTCCTTTCAGATGGAAAACATTTATACATATATATGATGCGATCCAAAGTGCATTTGTGCACTTATCATGTGTTACATTCATATGAGCAGACAGAGAAGTAAGTTTGAAGTAAGTCTGGAGCATAAGAAATAGAAATAAACCTTGTGTAATTTGTCAGCTTTACGCTAAGCTAAAATGTTATTTCTAGCCATTTTACATGCACGTTACCAGGCATGATCATATTTTTTTTATCAAGAAAATTCACGTTGGATCATCATTTCTGTTTTTCTAGTAAGACCTTTGATATTAGGGCAAAAATCATATTCTTGATAATAATTTTTGTATTCTTTTCCTGTAAAAATATCTAAAAATCCTTAAAACAAGATCAGTTTGATTAATCTTGTTTTAGAAACAACACTGCATAAGATATTTAGGTTTTTCAGAGGATGTATTTTTAACATGTGTATTTTGTCTTACTGTACTGGCAGAGTTTTTATAGTCAAAACAAGTGAAAAAATCTACCAGTGCTGAAGAAATAATCCAAAGTATTTAGAATACGTTACTGACCTTGAGTAATCTAACGGAATTCGTTACAAATTACATTTTACAGCATGTATTCTGTAATCTGTAGTGGAATACATTTCAAATGTAACCCTCCCAACCATGCACACACAACATGCAAAATGTCACACATCTCTTGCAAAAGCAAACACTTAATTCAAAATGATTTGAACTCTTCACATAGTGGTGTTTTTGCATCAAAACTCTACACACAAACCATCGAATGATTAGCTCTAATACACGCCAACTACACACGGATGTGACAAATGTAAAACACTACAATCTTGTTTCTTTTGCATGTTCAGTGTGCAGTGGAGTGCACAGCAGTTTGTCATAGCACTCGCATGTATGTATGTGCACAAATATATACTGTACAATATGTATGCATATTCAGTCTATATTTACACTATAAACATAAATGCAAGGTGGGAAAATAATAAAACTTATTTCTTTCTCAAAACATTGTATTTTCATCTCAAGCTCTGATTTCTAAGTGAAGAAATTAGCTTCAAGTGTTTTCACACGTGAGCACTGGGTGTAGGTAATCGGTAAATAAGTGTGGCATTTTGAGTGGCAGTGTTTTCTAAACGAAACTCTGTTAGTATTGAATGATTTGTCTAAGGTCTAAGAACTGTTTAGTGTTTTGCAAAAAAGTGTGTTTTACAATTGCAAACTGAGTGTAAAGCAGATAATGTGCTTGCAGTTTTGCAGACTTGGTCTGAAGATTAGGTACGTGAGTTAATAGTTTCACTGAGTGTGCCTCAAGTTCCACTTTTACTGTAGTGTGTAAGAGATTGTAAAAAACTGTAAGATTACGGGAAACAGGATGCTCGTGATCAAAGCTTGTGCTAAGGTGCACATCGTTGTCATCGTTGTCTGATTCTTGGAGCAGATATGGTCGTAAAATAAACTTGTAAAATATAAGCATAATATTCGTATGTGCAAATTTTTATATACATTTTAAAGAGTATCCAGTGAAATGTTACAGTTTTTCTGAATTGTTAAAACACTAAACCCCAATCTCTGAACCAAATGTTCAGTGGCCTAAACCCATTTGTCGAATCAATCACTCTTTTGGCAAAACCTTAAACAAGTTCTGGTAGTTAGACACCATTTGCAAATCACATCCACTTTTTTTGCAAAACTCTAAACACATTCTCACTCACTAAAACACATTTGGCACTGTGATGCACTTGTGTTGCAAAACAGTAAACAAGGGTGGAAAGTTGTCATCGTTTACACACAATGACTCAAAATTATTCACACTTGTTTCTAATGATGTGATCAAACCAATTGTACAAAATATAAGCGTGATGCTGAGGCAGAATGAATCTCTCATTTGGATTTTGCAGTTGCACAACATTTTCATTTAGAGTTTTCTTTGTTCTCTGGGCTTTTGCAGTTGGACTACTGTATTTTTACAGTATGCAAGTGCTGAATATACAGATGTTGGGCCTCATGTATTCAGATAGAAGACAAAGGCAGGCCTAACAGTCATAAAAACATTCCTAAAGCCCCCTCCTTCTTAGTCGTAAATTTTACTGATAAAAATTGCGCCAAAATCAAACAAAGGGAGTCCAAAATAGACTACAAATCCATGAAGCCTTGCTCACTAAAGGATCGAGCGCTCAACTCCTATTGGATGAGGCACACAACAGAAAGTCCCTCAAACATGACATCATCAGGACTTCAAATAATTCTGAAATGCTTCCAAAGTGGCTTCCAGCGACTTTGTTCACCGAATACGGACGTAGATTTTGCTGCTCTACGGTGCAACCTCGTGGCATAAGGAAGTAATGTCCGACTTGAAACTGTAGCCATACAATCTCCATCTCGCTGGACGAGTTGAGATTACTCTGTGTTCAACCGAACACTCTAACAGATCCGAAGGAGACCGCCGAGCAATCCGCATCTTCATCCGTTTGCCTACAGAAGTGAAGAGATTAAAGATTTCTCTTCCATCTTCAATCAAGTCGACATTTCTGAGTTCTCTGCCAGCCCGCCGAGAATCAACAGCCGTACCGGCCGCCGACAGCGCGAGGAAACGGCCCCCGTCATCACCCGAGCCTCAAGGAACCGGGTCAAAGTTAAATGACGGAGGAAAACACATTCTACCTGTGTCCTCATGCGATTCAAGTAAGAGGTTACGTCTGGGCAGAGATAGAATATTATAGTGTGTTATTCTTGTGTTTCAAGGTTTTTGCTTGTACAGTTTACAGATCGCCATGTCCGCTCATTATTAATACTCAGGGTATTAATTATCACAAATTTGTTTGCTGTATTGTGGTCCAACCAAATTGGATTGTTGTGCAATTTCGCCATCGCGGGTGAGACAGCAACTGAGTTCATCCATTAGAGTCAAATAACAAGGGACTTTTACGAGCCCCGCTCGTAAAACCGCGTCTCTGAGTGATGAACACGGCTGCTTTATCTCCAGCTATCGCGAAATCAGCTTTCGGGCTGTCACTGAATAATCTCTCTCTGTCTCTCTCACTAACCACACTGACACACACACACACACACACACACACACACACACACACACACACACACACACACACACACACACTGTCACACACACACCTTAAGTGTTATAGGATTATTTTTATTTCCATATCTAATCATATCACTGTTTAGTTTGTAGTTGTAAGTCGGAAGTTTATTGACTGCATTGTATTAATTATTAATTGATATTACTGCATAAATAAACTTTGTTTATATTACAAAGAGGAGTGTTTTGGTTTGTTTTGCATACGCCTGTGTCATGCTGACGGGATGTCAGTGCTCGGATTCAAGCCTTCATTCATTGTTTTTTTTTTCCCGAAAATCGATATTCTTCGGATGTCGATTTTCCTAAGAAAACAATCTAATATTGAGACTGTTTTAATATTCGGTTATTAGTCCCTGATTTCAGGGTGGTGCCCCGTCAATGTTAATCCTTATTAATATTCTATTGATTTTTGATCATTGATAATTATCTTTGATTGAATTTGAGCTAGTGTTAATTTTAATGTTTCATCGATGTTAACAATTAACGATTATCTTTGATAGGTGTTGATTTTAAAGGATTAAAAAAAGCTAACATTGATTCTCATCAATGTTCTATTGATTTTAATAATTAATAATTATCTTTGATAATTATTAATTATTGCTAATAACCAAACTTGCTCCTAAACGTAGCACACTACATTTACTGGAGTCCCATATGAGGTTTTAATGAGTTAGATCCAATTAATTAATTTAAATATTGATTAATAACTACAGAAATAATTATTAATTATTTCTGATAGTAACACTGATCTAAACAACCAGTAAAGCCCTACACAGACATTCAATACTGTATTACTTGCAGTACTTATATTATACAGTATATTCACTGTATTACAGTTCCCTATCTGTCTCTCACTCGACATTGTGTCGATGTAGTGACACTAGGGGTCACTCTTGGTAGCCCGAAACACCTCTGATCTTTTGAAAAAAGGCCAATGAGAATTGGCAAGTGGAATGTGCATGCCACTCCCCCGGACATACAGGTATAAAAGGAGCTGGTACGCAATCACTCATTCAGATTTTGTTTTCGGAGCCAAGCGGTTGCATTCAGTGCACTGAATACAATTCCTCTAGAAGAAAAAAAAACTCACCTCGCTAAAGACTGCTGGATTTGACGGCACATTTCAGCGGCTTCTCCACCTCTGTGCCTGTGCAGTGCAGAGAACACCTCTGGGCGCTTCGGCAGAGCAAAAAACGAGTATATTCTGTAAAGAGTATATTTTCTATTCATAAAAGAGCGGCACACATGGAACGTCTTTTTAAAGATGCCTTTCTGTTTGTGTGTTATTCCTGGTTGCGGTCACTATCTCTCCGCTTCCGATGGCCACGATCGCTGTCTTACGTGTCTGGGCGCTGCCTACGCGGAGACATCATTCGTGGATGGATCATATCCTCATTGCGAGAACATGACCATGGCAACGTTGCGGTCGCGGTTTGCATTCGTAAGAAAGCAAGCCACCCCATTGGCTCTCCGCCTCGGTCCTTCTACCTATGGGTATGAGGCCATGCCGGTTAACACTGGGGGCGATTTGGGGACCTCAATGGGATCACCTCTGCCGGGTATCCCCCCACGGACCTCCCATTCCCCAGCACACTCGCTTGCCCCAATCGCGTGCTCGGACGAGATTGCCGGCTCGTCTCAGGGCGGGTTCGACATCTCGTCTGGCACCCCGGAAGATGATGAGTTAGAGCGCAGCATCGGAAAGCGTTCTCGTCCGGTCTGACGCTGAGGCTTTGGCTGGGCTTCCTCCTTTCGGGAACGGTCACCCAGTCTCAGGCCGACATGAAAATGATGGACATGCTTTCCCAGGCGGCTGTGAGCGTCGAGCTAGAGTGGAACCCTCCACCCTCCCCTGAAACCTCACGGCTCGACGATTGGTTCCTGGGCTCGAGGTGCCGCTCACAGCCGAGTGCATGAGGAGCTGACAGGGTCGTGGGAGGCACCTTTTACTGCCCGGTCCCGATCTTTCAGCTCCCCCGCTCTCGCTACCCTCGATGGTGGAGCTGCCAGGGGGTATTCGGTGATCCCCCAGGTGGAAAAGGCGCTCACGGTGCACTTGTGTCCGCAGAATGCCGCCACCTGGTGCGGGTGCCCAAAGCTCCCGTCCAAGGCCTGTAGGTTTACGTCGTCTCTGACGGCTAAGGCCTACGGTGCCACTGGACAAGCCGCCTCTGCCCTGCGTGCCATGGCTCTCCTGCAAGTACACCAAGCTAAAAGAACTGCACGAGGGTAGTTCTGACCCGGGATTGATGCAGGAACTGCACTCAGTGACCAACCTCACTCTCCAGGCGATGAAGGTCACAGCGTGGTCTCTCGGGCAGGCGATGTCCACTCTCATGGTCCAGGAGTGCCACTTCTGGCTCAAGAGATTCGAGAGGCTGACAAGGCACGGTTCCTTGACGCCCCCATCTCCCAGGTTGGCCTGTTTGGCGACACCATCGAGGACTTTACCCAGCAGTTCTTGATGGTGAAGAAGCAGACGGAGGCTATAAAGCACATCCTGCCCCGGCGTGGCTTAAGATCCCGCACCCCGTCTGCTCGTCGCCAAGGGCGTCTCCCTGCAGCAACATCTCCGGCTCCGCCACAGCCCGCCCCCGTGGCCCGGCCCCGGTGTGCAGCCCATCGCAGGAAGCAGACACCTCCCGTCTCATGGCCGGCCGCCAAGAACCAGAGGAAGGCATTGAAACGCCCCTGAGAGGGGCGACCCAGGGGCAAGGAGACCCATCTCTCTGGAGCTGGTGCACAGACCACTCCATCCCCCGGTGGAGGGCCGGGAGAAGAATCTTTTGTTTCTTTTTTCGCTGCATGCCCCAGAGGCTGTGGTACCCAAAGGTTCAGCAAAAGAGCAGTTTCCTTGTTTCCTGGGTCACATGTCCGGTGTGCACGGCTGTCGTCACGACCGCTGTTCACCGTTCCTTTTTGGCAGGGTTGGCGCTCCAGCGGCGGACCCCCCGCCCCTGGGCGCCCAGCTGTGGCACAAATAACCCCACACGGGATTAGTAACGATGGATCTCAGGGACGAGACTCCTCCTCCCCCCTCCTCGGCCAATCTCATGGTGGGCGGCAGGAGCCAGGTAAGTGCTTCGATGTCCCTCGACTCAGCACGGCCATGGGGCTCGCGTCCCCTTGACGTGGAACCTCGAGCTCTGCCCTGCCGTGAGGCCCCACCCGCCGGTACGTCCGACATGATTATCCCCTTGGTCCCCCTCACCCGGAGTTTGGACGCGTGGCTCGCGCTTTCCAACCCTTCGCGATGGCTGACCTGGACCGTCCGACTCGGCTATGCGATTCAGTTTGCCAGGCACCCACCCAAGTTCAGCGGCGTCCACTTCACCTCGGTGAAGGGTGAGAACGGCATTACCTTGTGTGCAGAGATCGCGACCCTCCTGAGCAAGGGCGCGATAGAGCCTGTCCCTCCAGCCGAGATGAGGAAAGGGTTCTACAGCCCTTACTTCATCATACCAAAGAAAGGCGGTGGGTTGCGACCAATCCTGGACCTGCGAAGGTTTTGCTGACGCAAAAACGCATTCTAGCGAGCGTCCGACATCTAGATTGGTTCACGGCAGTAGACCTGAAGGACGCATACATCCACGTCTTGGTCCTACCTCGACACAGACCCTTCCTGCGGTTTGCCTTTGAGGGCCAGGCGTACCAGTACAAGGTCCTCCCCTTCGGCCTGTCCTTGTCCCCTCGCATCTTCTCGAAGGTCACGGAGGCAGCCCTTGCCCCGCTAAGGGAAGTGGGCTTCCGCATTCTCAATTATCTCGACGACTGGCTGATCTTAGCTCACTCTCGAGAGTTGCTATGCGCACACAGGGACCTCATGCTCCGGCACCTCAGCCGACTGGGGCTTCAGGTCAACCCCTAAAAGAGCAAGCTCTCCCTGGTTCAGAGCATCTCTTTTCTCGGTCTGGAGTTGGACTCAGTCTCAATGACAGCGCGCCTCACGAACGAGTGCGCACAGTCGGTGCTGAACTGTCTGAAGGCGTTCAGATGGAGAACAGCGGTTCCACTGAAACACTTTCAGAGTCATCCTAGTAGCACCCTACTGGCCCACCCAGACATGGTTCTCGGATCTCACGCTCCTCACGACAGCCCCTCCTGGCGAATTCCCCTGAGGAAGGACCTTCTTTCTCAGGGACAGGGCACCATCTGGCACCCGCGACCAGACCTCTGGAATCTCCACATCTGGCCCTTGGATGGGACGCCAAGGACTTAAGTGGCCTACTGCCCACGGTGGTAGACATGATCACTCAGGCTAGGGCTCCCTCTACAAGGCGCCTGTACGCCTTGAAGTGGTGTCTGTTCGCTAAGTGGTGTTCTTCCTGACGGGAGGACACCCAGAGATGTAGGAGAGGTTGGAGGGGTGGCTGTCTCCTTCCACCTTGAAGGTGTATGTAGATGCTATTTCGGCTCATCATGATGCAGTAGATGGTAAGTACTTGGGGAAGCAAGACTTGATCATCAGGAACCTGAGAGGCACTAGGAGGTTGAACCCCTCTAGACTGCGCCTTGTTCCCCCGTGGGACCTCTCTGTAGTCCTTCAGGGTCTATGGGGAGCTCCCTTTGAGCCCTTAGAGTCAGCTGAGCTTAAGACACTCTTTTTCAAGACTGCCCTCCTGACTGCGCTCACTTCCATCAAGAGGGTAGGGGACCTGCAAGCGTTCTCTGTCAGCGAATTGTGCCTGGAGTTTGGTCCGGGTTACTCTCACGTGATCCTGAGACCCCGACCGGGCTATGTGCCCAAGGACCCCTTTTAGGGATCAGGTTGTGACCTGCAAGCACTGCCCCAGGAGGAGGCAGACCCAGCCTTGGCATTGCTGTGTCCGGTGCGAGCTTTACGCATCTATTTGGATCGCACGCAGAGCTTTAGAAGCTCAGAGTAGCTCTTTATCTGCTTTGGTGGACAGCGGAAAGGAAGCGCTGTCTCCAAACAGAGGATCGTCCACTGGGTCATTGACGCCATCACTATGGCATATCAAGCTCAGGACGTGCCACCCCCTGTGGGGTTACGAGCCCACTCTACCAGGAGTGTGGCAGCCTCCTGGCCCTGGCCAGTGGCGCCTCTTTGGCAGACATCTGCAGGGCTGGGCAACATCCAACACATTTGCGAGGTTCTACAATCTCCGGGATGAGTTGGTTTCATCCCGTATAGTGGCAGGCACAAGCAGATAAGTTCCAGGACAGCTGGCCAGGTGTACCGCTTGCGCATAGCACCTTTCCCCTCCCTTGAGGTGAAGACATGCACTCTTGACTCCCAGTAGTGTTCACAGACTGTGATACCTGGATGACTTCCTCCTTAGCCCTGTGGCAGTCGAGTTTGTGGAGAAACTCACTGCCAGCTCAGTAAGTGCGCTGGTAAGGCCCTGTACTGAGGTAGGTGCTCCGCATGTGGTGGTTCCCCATAGGTAACCCCATGTGTTATATCTTCCATAAAATCATTTCCCTCTTGGTAAACTACGTCTTCCTTGAGCAGAGGGCCCCCTGCTCCGGTCACCATGCTTGTAGAAACTCCTCCCCTTTGGGTACGACCTACCATACGACTCTACACATGACATATTTCCGACAAGACTCGGTAAGACCATGTGATGTATTTCCACTTGAAGTAATCCCCCCCGACGTGGACACTCACGGATCCCAGTCCGTTACAAAATTCCACTCTTTTTGGGGAGAAAAAAAGAGGGAAAAGAGGCCTCGGCTGGGCTAGCCTGTCCCTATTTGTTGAGCAGTCGACTTGTTCCTGAAGGACCGTTCGACACTCATAGCAGTGTTGGGGGAGGTTACGTGACAGCCTGATGCGCTGGCTACGAGGCACACAAAAGTCTGCCTGTCTCGCACCGCTAGTCCACGTAACACAGTTCAGCTAGTTGTGGCATTTTGTATAGGGACCCCTAGTGTCACTACATCGACACAACGTTGAGTGAGTGACAGATAGGGAACATCATGGTTACTTTCGTAACCTCCGTTCCCTGATGGAGGGAATGAGACGTTGTGTCTCTCTTGCCACAACGCTGAACTACCCGCTGAAATAGTCGGGACCTTGTCTCGGCTCCTCAGCATAAAACCTGAATGAGTAATTGCATACCAGCTCCTTTTATACCGTATGTCCGGGGGAGTGGCATGCAAATTCCACTCGCCAATTCTCATTGGCCTTTTTTCAAAAGATCAGAGGTGTTTCGTTCTACCAAGAGTGACCCCTAGTGTCACTACATCGACACAACATCTCGTTCCCTCCATCAGGGAATGGAGGTTACGAAAGTAACCATGACGTTTTTCACAATTGCTAAGATACATTTCTTGAAAACTTCTCCCATTTTCTCACTACTTTAAACACAAAACCAAATCTTCAAACTACATTCACAAAACCCCTGACTCTTCTGGCAAAATCAAACAATTGCCTCAAAACCATTTCATTTGTGTTCAAAATCAAACAATGCTTTCAGGTCCTACACACAGCCGGTCAATAAACACTACAGAACATTCATTAGACACTACATCAGAAAATGGAGAATACAGTGTCCAGTGTCCACAGTTGTGCTCAAAAGTTTGCATACCCTTGGAGAATTGGTAATATATGTACCATATTTAAAGAAAATATGAGTGAGCAGGCAAAACGCATTTCTTTTATTTCTTATGGGATTCATATTCAACTGTAGGTTATAACAGAATGGCACAATCATAAAACAAAACATGGCAACAAAGAAAAAAATGAAATGACCCCTGTTCAAAAGTCTGCATACCCTTAGTTCTTCATACTGTGTATTGCCCCCTTTAGCATCAATGACAGCATGCAGTCTTTTGTAATAGCTGTCTATGAGGCCCCAAATTATTGCAGGTGGTATAGCTGCCCATTCGTCTTGGCAAAATGCCTCCAGGTCATGCAAATTGGTCGTCTTGCATGAACCGCACGTTTGAGATCTCCCCAGAGTGGCTCAATGAATTTAAGGTCAGGAGACTGTGATGGTCACTCCAGAACCTTCACCTTTTTCTGCTGTAACCACTGGAGGGACAACTTGGCCAAAACATCATTTTTGAGGATGGTATTCTTTTCACTATAGGACTTGTTGACCCCTCTCCAAACATAGCGTTTATGGTTGTGACCATAAAATTCTATTTTGGTCTCGTCACTCCAAATTACAGTGTGCCAGAAGCTGTGAGGCGTGTCAAGGTGTTGTCGGGCATATTGTAACCGGGTTTTTTGTGGCATTGGTGCAGTAAAGGCTTCTTTCTGGCAACTCGACCATGCAGCTCATTTTTGTTCAAGTATCGTCATATTGTGCTCCTTGAAACAACCACACCGTTTTTTTCCTGAGGTTACCTGTGGGTTTTTCTTTGTATCCCGAACAATTCTTCTGGCAGTTGTGGCTGAAATCTTTCTTGGTCTACCTGACCTTGGCTTGGTATCAAGAAATCCCCGAATTTTCCACTTCTTAATAAGTGATTGAACAGTACTGACTGGCATTTTCAAGGCTTTAGATATCTTTTTACATCCTTTTCCATCTTTATAATGTACCATTACCTTGTTACGCAGGTCTTTTGACAGTTCTTTTCTGCTCCAAATGGCTCAGTATCTAGCCTGCTCAGTGCATTCACGCGAGAGCTAACAAACTCATTGACTATTTATACACAGACACTAATTGCAATTTTAAAAGCTGCAGGTGTGGGAAATTAACCTTTAATTGACATTCAAACCTGTGTGTGTCACCTTGTGTGTCTGTGACAAGGCCAAACATTCAAGGGTATGTGAACTTTTGATCAGGGCCATTTGGGTTCTGATTTCTGTTATCATTATGATTTAAAAAGGAGCCAAACAACTATGTGATAATAAATGGCTTCATATGATCACTATCCTTAAATAAGAAACATGATCAGTCATATTTTCAAAATCAATGCCAAAATTTCACAATTTCTGCCAGGGTATGCAAACTTTTGAGCACAACTGTAGTTACAGATTTTTATTTTTAATTTTTATAGCAAACGCATTTTGTAATTACAATAAAAAAAAAAACTAAATGTAGCCTATAGTAATCACAGCTTAGTACAGTAAATATATTGTATACTGTAAGTACTGCAAGTAATACAGAATTGAATATCTGCATATTCAGCACTTGCATATTGTAAAAATACAGTAGTCCTTCTTCCTCCCTCATGTGGTAGTCTTGCAATTCTACAAAAAGGGCAAATGCCCTTACAAACGTATACATACAGAAAAAAATAGTAATGGACATTATTTCTATATGTAAAATGTTGTATGGTAAGAAAGGTTTTCTTTTTTCCTCCAGTCCTCTTTCTATTGACAAAGTGATGTACTGAATCAAATGTATACAGTAATCTTTCAATGACCAAAATACAGTAAAAAGAAACAATTATCTGTTGTCTTCTCTGAATGTCCTGATATGCTGATATGTCCTGATACTGGTTTGATCACATTATTAGAAACAAGTGTGAAAAATTTTGAGTCGTTGCGTGTAAATGATGACAACTGTGTTGTAGTTAGTGAGAATATGTTTAGAGTTTTGCAAAAAGAGTGGATGAGATTTGCAAATGGTGTCTAACTACCTGAACTTGTTAAAGGTTTTGCCAAAAGACTGATTGATTCGACAAATGAGTTTAGGCCACTGAGCATTTGGTTCAGAGAATGGGGTTTAATGTTTTAGCAATTCAGGAAAAAAAAAAAAAAAAAAGTTTTTGTTTTTTGTTTTTGTTTTTTACTGCAATTGCAAAATGCGTTTACTATATTCAATACATGCCCTGGATGCTGTGTTTTCTGATGTAGTGTCTAATGAATGTTCTGGAATGTTTATATATTGACTGGCTGTGTGTAGGACCTGAAAGCATTGTTGGATTTTGAGCACATATGAAATGGTTTTGAGGCAATTGTTTGATTTTTCCAGAAGAGTAAGGGGTTTTGTGAATGTATTTAAAGATTTGGTTTTGTGTTTAAAGTTGTGAGAAAATGGGTGAAGGTTTCAAGAAATGTGTCTTAGCAACTGTGAAAAACTGTACCTGATTCATGATTTAGAAGTTCATGATTCATAGTGCATTCAAATACTCAACGGCTGCAAAAACATGTTGTAAATACAGTATAAACCATTGACGCAACAGGAGCAGACTTAAACTGAACGCTGTAATCATCAGTTTTCAAGATTATATAATCGTGGCAGCCATAATCGTAATCATGATTCGTTTTTTTTTTATTAATTGTGCAGCCCTATTAGTGTTCTGCAGAAGAAAGAAAGTCATACACATCTGGGATGGCATGAGAGTGAGGAAATGATGAGAGAATCATTTTTGGGTGAACTATCCCTTTAAGTATTTATTTTAAGAATAATTTGGATGAATTTAGTGTGTCTCAAATCTCTTTGCATATTAATGTGTCACACTTTATTTTACAGTGTCTGTGTTACTCTGTATTTATTATGAATACTTACTGAGAAATACTAATGAACTATATGAAATTAATGTGTACTTCTTTGTAGAGCTGCTTGTTCTTACATATTTTAGTTATTTCTATGGCATTAAAAAATTGTTGGGATGTGTCCAAAGTGGAAAACCTTATTTGGAAAGGCATGAATAATGACTTCAAAATGTATAATGAATTCAACCAAATAATAGACCAAATATTCTTTAGACGGATTATCTAACAACAAGCACAGGGATAGAGCGATATTTTAAATGAACATATCTAAAATGGCAATGAAATAGTGAGTCTGTACTCTTAAAGAGACAGCGCTTGTTATAAATATCAATGTAAATTATTCAAATTGTGCATTAAAAAAAACATATGATATATGACATGTAGTAATGTTGTGTAATAACTGTTGTGTAAATATACAGTATGCTCAGCAGCAGGATAGCACTGTGCTTGTTTTTTAGAGATCCTCCTATGGGAGTAGATAAGTGGCGAACTGTTACCTGTTCTGAATTTCTAAATAAAATTCATAAGGATTGCTGTACTCTTGTAGTCGGAGAGCGTTGCACGGCAGAGAGGCTGAAAATACACTCAAAGTTCCATGACCCTGTGATGAGAGCTAATAGCAATGCCCAACGTGGGGCACAATCCCACAACCCTGGGATTAAAAGTCTCATTCTCTATCGACTGAGCTAGCCAGGCATGCAGGCAGTTCTACCTCTGACTCAATGTACATGCCTGAAATTACTCTTACCATTTGACAGTTGTCTGACAATAACCTCTTCCAAGGTAGTGTTGGGGTTAAGACTAGGGCTTGGCTAAGAGTTTCTTATGTTTGTTTTACAAGCATCTGTCATTCAACACTTCTGTACACTGGGTGATGACACATCTGAGACTTTGACAAGTCAGTCCTGTGAATTTTTCAATGAAGACATCAGAAAAGTTGTGTGAATGTTTTGCTTATCCGTTTGCCCCAAGAGCAAAAGGACACATTCACTATTACGCTTCCAGTGCATTCCAAAAGAAGAAAAAATAGAGAACAGTAGATTACAGCAGTCAGAAGAGGAAAAAGTGGCAAAATTTACTGTGACTCTTTCAGCAGCTGCATTAGAAATGTCATTGCAACTGTGGGAAAACTTTTTTTTTTTTTAACTAATTGCAGGGTAATATAATGAAAAGTATAATGTTATAAATAAAATGTATACAAGGTCATTAAAAAATTGCTATTATAAAAAAGTTTGCTAGATTTATTTTACTAAATAAGGCAGAAACGCGTCATCACAGTCTTGAAGAGATAGCGTTTATGAAAATGCTTCAGTATCTCAATATCACAACAGGCTGTAGACAATAATCCTCGCTGTTGAAGCAGTGAAATATCTTGTCTGTTCGCTGACACACAGGAGATGTAATAATCCATGTGCTGTCAATTTTGCGCAGTTGCACCACAAGAAAGCAGACAGACGATTCACTCCAGAGAACAAATATATATGATAGGAAGAAAGGAGAACATTTTGATCAGATTAGCACTATGCTCCACTGTATATATGTGCAATGATGTGTGCAAAGGGGGAGGAGCAATAAGTTATATCTGTCAATTGATATTGCTGTGATTCTAAAGGGCTTCAGAAATCGGTTATCCCTGCGGAGATCCCCATAGTGAACTGACGCAGTGTCAAAGTGACCAACATAAAAGGGAACAAGAATTGCAGTAGTTACACAACGTTATTGAGGTCACACAATCCATCTTCACTTATCCATTTTCTTAATTCTTGTGTAATAAAAAAATGTCTAAAATGTTCTAGTCTTCTGAAAAATATCTGTGCAGTCTGTACAATTTCTAAAGTTTTATTGAAAGAAACATTTGAGACCATACAGACATTTTTGTAATCAATACAATAATGGTTTTCAGAATAAATACAGCAGCACAGTAGGTCAAAACACTTTACATTGCATTAAAAGTATTCCAGGAATCCATAAAGAGATATGTGATATCTTTACGATCAGGCTAGATTTTTTTCACCTCTAGTGTAAAGCCTAACATAACACATTTACGAATATTTCAACTGAAATAAAAGACAATTAAAATTAAGCTTACAGAACGCAACCAATTAAAAATGTAATGTAGACTAAAGATAAGGTTCTTACAGGATTATCTTGATATACAGGTGCATCTCAATAAATTAGAATGTCGTGGAAAAGTTCATTTATTTCAGTAATTCAACTCAAATTGTGAAACTCGTGTATTAAATAAATTCAATGCACACAGACTGAAGTAGTTTAAGTCTTTGGTTCTTTTAATTGTGATGATTTTGGCTCACATTTAACAAACCCCCCCCCCCCCCATTGGACATATTGGAATGATACATATTGGAAAATGGATAAGAATATGCAGACAACAACTTCAAGCAGATGTGACCAACAAATAAAAACACTTCAACAAATAGTACAAGTACTGACTATGAATTTACATACAGGCTATGTGGATTTATTGTGGGAAAAACAGGTAGAAAAAAAAGCAGATTTTGAATATGCTCTTTTGCAAATGCTCAAAGCTCTACTAATTTATTGATGTCGTATAGAGACGCATCTTTGGTCTCGTCGTATTCAGTGCAGACGGCTTGTCCATACGTCAGAGCATGAAGTGGGCGTGGGTCATCAGGCCTCAGCATGCAGCGCAATCCTGTGCCGCAATGAGCCATGTAGACTCCACAGGACTTGCCTTTCTTCAGAGCACAAGCTAAGCAGCATCCGCAGCCCGGCTCTCTCAGCACTTCCGGACAGTCCGAGGATACCGCGGTACAAGCGACGAGCTGCTCTTGGGAGCATGGAGCACAGATGAAAGCTCTGCCGGCCAGATGATGCTCACGAACAACACCAACAAACACAGTCCTCACATAGCCAAAGAAAGCAACTACTTCTTAGTGTCGAACTAAATGTTTGGCCTTGTGTTGATCAGATCTGGTTCTCTGTGGATGTGTGTTGAGTTTTTATGCTGTAACATGACCTCAGAGAAGTTAATCATTGACACACTCGCCATCTGTATTAATTATTCTGTTTTCGCTCTGATTGCGTATACTTGAAGTGGACGTCAATATTTACCCTAGAACGGAGTGTGCTACAGTGATTTTTCCACAATATGGTATTCCATGTTATTACATGCCATTGTTTGCCTCACGTCCCAAAACATCGTCCAATTACACCAATCAACACTTTGATCTTGATACTGCTATTTATATAACTCCTAAATTAGTGACATAATGGAGATTTAAAACACTGTCCACCATTTTGTTCATCACACAACTGGAGTTACTTTAGCAAACATATCTCAAAGCTGTTTTGACTGCAGTTTGAGTTGGGTCACAAAAACAAGGTCATCTGGTCATTGCATAACAGGATGGATACCTTTAAGCCTTCAGCAATCATAACATGTTTGTCATAAGGTGCTGTGCGGTAATTAAGAGTTTCCTGGTGTAGTATTAGTCACACACCGATCTACAGCAAACTTTGGACACTTCAGTAGCATTCGCAAGATGAAAGTGAGGTCAATCCACAGTTCAAGCATATTTAAAATAACACTTACTAATCATTTGAAAATCTACATGCATTTCATTCTTGAATTTGCAAATATAATGCAACCCGACTTGTATTAAAAATAGATAACATTAACAAAACATTTAAAAGTTTTAATGACATACATCATATGTTCTCTCAAAAGCCAAACTCAAAACACTTATTTGTTTGCTTCTTGCAATAATGCAGAAATTAAATTAAATGAGTTCAGACTTAATGTAGGTTTGGGAGTGTATCAATGTCTATATGAACACACAATGAGCAAATGATTAACATTCCATCCACACAAGTTTTGGCCATAGATTGTGTAAGAAAGAAAACAGTTAACTAACAATGAAGAATTAAAATTCTTTCTTGTTACACCCTGCCTCTACATCTTTGTTTTTATTCCTAGCTCCTGAGAATGAACCGAAGGACAAGGAAAAGTAAAAAAGACAAAAGAAAAATACAAATAATGACTTCAGATATTAAGCCAGATGAGAAAAGTCCATTGCAACAGAGGAACAGGTGTTGGATGTGTCCACTTTATAAATTAAATCTGTTGTGTCTGGGTTCATTATTCAATTGTGAGCTCATGAGTTGTGGCGTCCTCAATTTCACACATCAAATTCACCAGCCACAGGGGCAAATTCACCTGCAGAAACAGATTTAAGTGGATTATTTATATAGAATTTCTTAAGCTTAACTTGAATTTTTGTGTCTAAATGCACATAAAATTCAAACTGATCATATTCTGATTATGTATATAAATGTGTCTACCTGATTAAGCCTATATATATATATATATATATATATATATATATATATATATATATATATATATATATATATATATAACCTGTAATGTGCATGGAATATGCTCATTGTGTTACCTGGAACTTTTCATTTTCTTCAAAAGAGAGAAAAAAATATAAACATTCCAATATATGTTCACTACCAATTAAGATTTGAGAAATACTTGTCTTGACCATTATAATTATCTAATGAATAGTGTAACAATATAAATAAAATACCAAAATTGCACAAAAAAAGTTATCTAATTGCTTGATTACCAGAAGTGTATTGGGTCATTAGTGACCATAGATATTAAATAGAGTCGCAATATATATTGCGCTACCAAAAATAATGTTATTATAATATCATGTCTATATACGTTTCTTTGTTTATTATAAGACAAATGAGTGCTATATTTATAGAAATTACTCAATATCGTATTGATTTTCTGCTCAACGATTGAATTATCCCAAATGCGTGTACACATACATGCATGATTGACTTGCTATTTGAGGAAGTAGTAACGTGGAAGTAAACTGTAGAAAGTTTAAAATATGAACATTATAAGAGTGCCATTTAGGTATACTACTGAAATTCTGTAAGTTGTATGTCTTTTTAGACTCATTGTAGCTAATGTGTTATGTGTAGCTCCATGTGTTGGCAGCCAGTTGCATCTTATAAAATTACATTTATTTGATATATAAACAATGAATAACTCTTTACAATAAGGTTCCATTCGTTAACATTAGTTAATGCATTAGGTATCATGAATTAAAAATTAACAATATATTTGTTACAGTTTATTAATCTTTGTTAATACAAGTTAATAAAACACAATTGTTCATTGTTAGTTCGTTAGTTTATAGTGCATTAACTAATGTTAACAAATACAACCTTTGATTTAAAAATGTATTAGTATATTTTGAGATTAACATTAACGAAGCTTAATAAATGTATTGTTCATTGTTAGATCATGTCAACTAATGTTGTTAACTAATGTGAACAAATGGAACCTTATTGTATTGTAAAGTATTACCAAACAATGAAACAAAAATATAACAGAATTTTTATACTAGAATTATTTTATAATTGTCTTGGAAATGCTTGAATGCTTAAAAATTAACATTTTACACTATCTGGGCATTTTGTAAATCCATTTGTGATAGATATATGTGTTGGGTCGTTAAAGTCTTGAGGTATGCAATAATATTTGTTGAAAATGCCCATGCATTTAACTGTTAAACTATTATTTTTGCCAAGACATTTTCTTTAAGACAGACAATTTGCAGAGACGCATGGCACCGTGCGAGGAGAGGACGTGTGCGCGTCGAGCTCTGCGCACTTTGCTAGTTTTAATGCTATTTGTGACATAAACCGGTGAGATTCGATACACCCTGATTCTTAACTGTTCTAGGAAGACAATATGTAAAAAAATTCAAAATCCTTGGGCTCTGGAGACATTAAAAGACACTTATGTGCTCAAGCGGATTCCCCACAGCGGCAGGCCGGAAGCTCCGGATTCAATTCGGACGGTGAACTGAAAGAAATCCGGCGTGAATTGATGAATGTGTCGGCAATGCTGACGAAGGTTGTTGCAGACTTGGAGGATTTGGCTGTAATACGTCAATCGATTACTTCCATGGAGACGAAATTCTCTGAGTTAGTTACAAGATTGTCGGACATCAAAAAACGGATCGATTATCTGGAGTCATCGAAGAGGGAATTAGCTGCTAATCTGTTAGCGACCAAGACAGACTTGCAATGCTTTTGTGAAAAACTGGAGGATTTGGAGAATCATAATCGATGAAACAACGTCCGAATTGTTGGAATTCCTGAGCATGAGGAAGGCAGAGATATGGTGAAATTCCTAGACAGGTTCTTCCCATAAGCTGGAAATCAAGTGAGCTCACAGTTCCGGCTGAGGGAGACAGGCCTCGATCAATTCTGGCCAAATTTCTGAGATCATTCGATAAAGATCTTGTGTTACGTGAGGCGAAGAGTAAAGGAAGGCTTTCTTGGAAGAACCACAGCATTTTCTTGTTCCCAGACTTTGCGAATTCGACAAGAGAGAAACGGGATAAATTCAAGGAATACAATAAACTTCTACATCAGCGGAAGGTTGCTTTTGCTCTGATGTTTCCGGCCAAATTTAGAATAGATGCTAAGGATGGACGTAGAGAATTTACATGCCCACAGCAAGCACTGTCCTTCATAAAAACATTGGAGTAAGCCATTTGGTGATTTTCATGTGGCCGCCTAGTGGACTGACTCATTAAACATACATTCGACTGCCCGAGGAAGCTGGGCGCCTTTTCATTTCTCTTTGTGCTGGTTCCGCCTAGCGGCTGGAGTTTGTTTTGTGTAATATAATTTCTTCGGGACAGCTTGTGGATGAATCTGCTCGTTTTGGGTGCTTATGCCTCCTGTTGGCTGGATGGTTTTGTTGAATATTTCTTGCAGGACATTGGAGTGAGTTTGACTGCCCGAAGAACTGAACGGCCTGTTATTGTATTTGTGCTGGTTCCACTAGCGGCTGGAGCTTGTTTTGTGGAGGAACACACCAGAGACAATTAAGTGGAAGAATGTACGTTTTTTTGTTTTATTATTATTATTTTATTCCGCTTATAGGCTGAAGTTTGTTTTTTAGATTATCTTCTGTTGTGTAATTCTGTTTTACAAATTTTTGTATAGAAGCACCAGACTCGAGCAATCCGACAGCAAAGTTATTGCGGGGGCTCTCGTAGGCGTACATTAACTGTTTGAGTTTAGAGAGATGGACGCCAGTTGGCCCTGTCGTGCGTGGGGTTAATGCGCACGTTTTTCTTTTTTCTGTTTGTTTGGTTCTGGGGGAAGTTCGGGGTTTGACTGTTGCACTAATGTGGTCTTTATCATTTTTGTTTTGACACACAATCTATTTTTTCTATTATGCCAAAATGTAAAATGTTAATATGAGTGGATTGTCTCTCTTCATGTGGAATGTGAATGGGCTGGGGCAGCCCGTAAAAAGAAGGATAGTTATTTATTTTCTTAAACGCAAGATATATGATATAGTGTTTCTTCAATAAATGCATCATTCCCCGCAGGAAGCTGGAAAATTTGGGAAGATATGGTAGATATGGGAAGATTATCAAGTAAGAGCAGGGGAGTCATTACATTGATAAGTAAATATCTATTATTATTATTATTATTATTTTTATTTATTTTATATATATATATATATAATTTATTATTATTTTTTTTATTTTTTTTAGCTGAGTGTGTACTCTGACTTTGGTCACAGGGATGTTTGTTGGGGGTCGGGGTTCATTTAAAAACAACAGTTGACCCAAAGTGCTGTACAGATCAAAATACAAATACAACATCACATACTAACTTTTTCAAAAACTAAATGAATAAAAATACGTTTTCAAGGATGATTTAAAAATGGCTAGTGATTAAGCTGATCTCACATGGAAAGGGAGACTATTCCAGAGTTTGGGACCACAGAAAAGGCTCGATTTCCCTTTGATTTACAATGACAACAGGGGACACTCAAGAGAAGCTGATCAGAAGACCTGAGTGCTCTGGGGGGGGGGGGGGGTAAGGTCATCACAAATGTATTGCCAAGATGTCAACCGATGTATGTATTTCACTGTCCTCTCTGCATATAGCGGGCCCCTTCTGCATATCACAGGCCCTTCAGCATATCATGTTTCGTGGGCCCTTTCAGATCATATTGTCGCCCACTTTGCCATATCGTGGCCCCATTTTGTGACTGGCCCACTGGGAAAAGTCCCGGTTCTCCCAATGGCCAGTCCACTTCTGATTGTACACATCTTCACAGAAAGCCAGTGAAGAGATGCCAAAAATGTGAGATGTGATCCCTATTTTTTGACCCGGTAACAGCCTGGCTGCTGCGTTTTGAACTAGCTGTAACCAGGATAAAGCAGTTTAAGGGAGACCAATGTACAATTGTGCTCAAAAGTTTGCATACCCTGGCAGAAATTGTGAAATTTTGGCATTGATTTTGAAAATGACTGATCATGCAAAAAACAAAAAAAAACAACTGTCTTTTATTTAAGGATAATGATCATATGAAGCCATTTATTATCACATAGTTGTTTGGCTCCTTTTTAAATCATAATGATAACAGAAATCACCCAAATGGCCCTGATCAAAAGTTTACATACCCTTGAATGTTTGGCCTTGTTACAGACACACAAGGTGACACACACAGGTTTAAATGGCAATTAAAGGTTAATTTCCCACACCTGTGGCTTTTTAAATTGCAATTAGTGCCTGTGTATAAATAGTCATTGAGTTTGTTAGCTCTCACGTGGATGCACTGAGCAGGCTAGATACTGAGCCATGGGGAGCAGAAAAGAACTGTCAAAAGACCTGCGTAACAAGGTAATGGAACTTTATAAAGTTGGAAAAGGATATAAAAAGATATCCAAAGCATTGAAAATGCCAGTCAGTATTGTTCAATCACTTATTAAGAAGTGTAAAATTCAGGGATCTCATGATACCAAGCCAAGGTCAGGTAGACCAAGAAAGATTTCAGCCACAACTGCCAGAAGAACTGTTCGGGATACAAAGAAAAACCCACAGGTAACCTCAGGAGAAATACAGGCTGCTCTGGAAAAAGACAGTGTGGTTGTTTCAAGGAGCACAATACAACAATACTTGAACAAAAATGAGCTGCATGGTCGAGTTGCCAGAAAGAAGCCTTTAATGCACCAATGCCACAAAAAAGCCCGACAACAAGATGCTTACACTTATACCGACAACAACTTACAATATGCCCGACAACACCTTGACATGCCTCACAGCTTCTGGCACACTGTAATTTGGAGTGATGAGACCAAAATAGAACTTTATGGTCACAACCATAAGCGCTATGTTTGGAAAGGGGTCAATAAGGCCTATAGTGAAAAGAATACCATCCCCACTGTGAAGCATGGTGGTAGCTCACTGATTTTGGGGGTGTGTGAGCTCTAAAGGCACGGGGAATCTTGTGAAAATTGATGGCAAGATGAATGCAGCATGTTATCAGAATATACTGGCAGACAGTTTGCATTCTTCTGCACGAAAGCTGCGCATGGGACGCTCTTGGACCACTGAAGGGCCACACCCTGGATGCCAACCACATGTGGTTGAGGAGAATGTGGTGGTCACTGGTGTCAAATGCGGCACTAAGCTCCAGTAAAACTAAAACAATGTATGAGTCTGAATCCAAGGAGAAAAAAATATCATTAGTGACCTTCCACAAAGCCGATTCGGTGCTGTGGAAGGTTCTAAAGCCAGACTAAAATGTGTCTAAAATGTTAAACGTGTTCAGATAGGAATAGAGCTGTGCTAAAACATTTCTCACAAGTCACTTGTGAGGCATCCGAAAATGCAAAAAATAGAAAAAGATAGCTTTCACCTCCTTTACTGACCTTTGGATTGTTAAACGCACCTTTAAAATGTCAAATGAGACCTGAAGCTTATTTCTTTTTCACCAGCTTTTCTACACTTTTGTCTGAGCACGCGGGTGATGTCATTTAGCCAAGGCTGGGAGGAACCCTTAACTCTCCTTGGCTTAAGCGGGACAACATTATCAAGAGCAATAATACAGGATTTATAAAAAGCTTCAACCAGAAGTTCAGTGTCAGCTCCACTTGGAACATCATCTTTAAAATGTGATAGATAGAATTATGAAAAGAGATTAGCAGTAGAAGAATGAATGGTCCGGGACTGACGTACAGGCTGATAAAAAAATAAGGGGAGGACAAGGGCAAACAGACTCAAATACAATTGAGTAATGATCAGAAATACCAGTATCTAACACCTCTACATTAGATACAGAGAAGCCATAAGATAACACAAAATCTAAAGTATGGCCCACGTTATGAGTAGGACCAGTAATAGATTAGAGACTCAGTGAGGGAAAGGATTTCTTTTACCAGTGGTTTTGATGGACAGCATACGCGAATATTAAAATCCCCAAGAATCAGGAGTCGATCGCCACGAGACACCAGTCCAGAGAGGAAGTCCGCAAATTGATGTATGAAATCCTTATTAAATCTGGTAGGTCTGTACACTATTCCACAGTGGCTATCCCACAGTGCAGGACCCAGGATATCAATCCTTAATAGTTGGACATCAAAACTGGAATACATGTTTGTAGGCAAAGTTCTGCATTTTAAAGAGTTTCTGAAGATACTGTAGTCTGTGGAGAATTTAAAAAGTCACAGCCTGGAGGTGTTAGATCCCTCAGAGACATTAGGTCGCCAGGGTTCTGCTAGGTCTCCAGAGAGCGAGATATAAAAAAGTCATTCAGGATAAAAGACTTATTGAATATTGATCTTGTGTTTATTAGGGCCATATTGATAGTGATTGGGTCTGCATTTTTCAGAGGGCTAAAAGATGAAGACTTCAGCAAACTGAGATTATTGAGATTAGCATCACGTTTCACGTCAGTTGCACCAGTCAGTGGACAATGTCGTGAAGACCAGATGGCCGTTATATGGTGGTTGTCAAGGGAATCTGCCGGGATCCCCTTGCAGGAATGTTGGTGTGACCCTCGATGGACATACCGAGGGCAACGTGTAATTCCAAGGACAGCAAAATCGTTGTAAATGTCATCGGGAAGGTGGGCTGTGGAATTCAGATGCTGTAGATCCACGGATGAGTAATTAAACACCATGTCGGAAGAAAAATAGCAGCATAAAAATGAGCAGCGAATTCCCCGCTGAGACTGGTGTGAACCGATAGTAAAACTCCAGCATGCCAAAGGGAACAATAAAAGACAGAACATCCTTAATGACCCATTAACATGATGGCGAAAACCAATGATAAGTACAGCCTTATTCATTTACTCCAGAGTAATCCAGACAGATGAGAGGAAAACGTGGAGAGAAAGGCATTGAGATAAGGGCTCGAACTGGTCTAGTAGGAGTGTAGCGTAGATCCCATAAAAAAGTAAATGGTTAATAAAATAGTCCATGAAAGAGAAGTATATGACTTAGGAAAATAAGGTTGCTATCAAAAAGCCATTGTGCTAAAACAACTTAAAACATCAAAAAAGAAAGAATCTGGATGGCTGCGTCAACACAAACATGCCAGCGTTCACTCAACCGGAACCGGAACCTGCATTTGTAACAATAAGGCAAAAACCACAGGTACTACCATGGATGGTTCCTCATTACTGTGGTTAAAAAAAAATTTAAATAAAAAATAAAATCTAGTGAAGCCTGACTGAATCACACAAGTTTTGCTCTGCGTTGTCCCAAAGGTCAACTGATAGAGTGTTGCACTTGCGATGCAAAGGACCGGTGTACGAGTCCTGAACGCGAGTCGACACATGAGCCAAAAGTGTAATAGAAGCACCACAAAATGGCATGGTTGCTTCAGCAAAAAAAGTGTTTATCTACCTCACATCTGCTTTTTATAAAACTATCGGTTAGGTTTAAGGTTTAGGGTAGGGAGGTCGGTTTTGTTTATTTAAAACTCGATAAAACATTAACTGTAAAACCTCATCTGTTTGGGAGAACATTTAACTCGCATTTAACTCTGAGCCGCATGTAATTTTGCTAAATTGTTGTCACAGTCATATACAGGTGCATCTCAATAAATTAGAATGTCGTGGAAAAGTTCATTTATTTCAGTAATTCAACTCAAATTGTGAATTAAATAAACTCGTGTATTAAATAAATTCAATGCACACAAACTGAAGTAGTTTAAGTCTTTGGTTCTTTTAATTGTGATGATTTTGGCTCACATTTAACAAAAACCCACCAATTCACTATCTCAAAAAATTAGAATATGGTGACATGCCAATCAGCTAATCAGCTCAAAACACCTGCAAAGGTTTCCTGAGCCTTCAAAATGGTCTCTCAGTTTGGTTCACTAGGCTACACAATCATGGGGAAGACTGCTGTTCTGACAGTTGTCCAGAAGACAATCATTGACACCCTTCACAAGGAGGGTAAGCCACAAACATCCATTGCCAAAGAAGCTGGCTGTTCACAGAGTGCTGTATCCAAGCATGTTAACAGAAAGTTGAGTGGAAGGAAAAAGTGTGGAAGAAAAAGATGCACAACCAACCGAGAGAACTGCAGCCTTATGATTGTCAAGCAAAATCGATTCAAGAATTTGGGTGAACTTCACAAGGAATGGACTGAGGCTGGGGTCAAGGCATCAAGAGCCACCACACACAGACATGTCAAGGAATTTGGCTACAGTTGTCGTATTCCTCTTGATAAGCCACTCCTGAACCACAGACAACATCAGAGGCGTCTTACCTGGGCTAAGGAGAAGAAGAACTGGACTGTTGCCCAGTGTTCCAAAGTCCTCTTTTCAGATGAGAGCAAGTTTTGTATTTCATTTCGAAACCAAGGTCCTAGAGTCTGGAGGAAGGGTGGAGAAGCTCATAGCCCAAGTTGCTTGAAGTCCAGTGTTAAGTTTCCACAGTCTGTGATGATTTGGGGTGCAATGTCATCTGCTGGTGTTGGTCCATTGTGTTTTTTGAAAACCAAAGTCACTGCACCCGTTTACCAAGAAATTTTGGAGCACTTCATGCTTCCTTCTGCTGACCAGCTTTTTAAAGATGCAGATTTCATTTTCCAGCAGGATTTGGCACCTGCCCACACTGCCAAAAGCACCAAAAGTTGGTTAAATGACCATGGTGTTGGTGTGCTTGACTGGCCAGCAAACTCACCAGACCTGAACCCCATAGGGAATCTATGAGGTATTGTCAAGAGGAAAATGAGAAACAAGAGACCAAAAAATGCAGATGAGCTGAAGGCCACTGTCAAAGAAACCTGGGCTTCCATACCACCTCAGCAGTGCCACAAACTGATCACCTCTATGCCACGCCAAATTGAAGCAGTAATTAAAGCAAAAGGAGCCCCTACCAAGTATTGAGTACATATACAGTAAATGAACATGCTTTCCTGAAGGCCAACAATTCACTAAAAATGTTTTTTTTTATTGGTCTTATGATGTATTCTAATTTTTTGAGATAGTGAATTGGTGGGTTTTTGTTAAATGTGAGCCAAAATCATCACAATTAAAAGAACCAAAGACTTAAACTACTTCAGTCTGTGTGCACTGAATTTATTTAATACACAAGTTTCACAATTTGAGTTGAATTACTGAAATAAATGAACTTTTCCACGACATTCTAATTTATTGAGATGCACCTGTAATTTCCATGAGATCAGGTTGAATGCCTTTTAACATGCTCAAAATCTATCAATTATATTATTCATTAACACTTGTTCAAAAAACATGGTATTACCATAATACCATTTTCAAAAACATTTGGGTGATGTTATTTTGTGTTACATGTTGTGGTCGTCTCAGTTTCGTCTTCATTTCTTTCTGCTTTGGTGTGCGCGATGGTTTGTCATCAGTGGAATACATGGACAGTTTTCTGGTAGTGTAGGACAAATGCTTTTTTTCTACATTCCTGTGGAACTTGGAGAGGGTGAAATGGATATAAAATTATTTTAATGCAGGCATTGATTTAAACAAATCAACTTGAATTTGTGGTAGTACTACACAGTGGAAAAAACACACTCAGTGAGCACTTTTTTAGGTACACCTGTAATTCATGCGATTATCTAATCAGCCAATCTTGTGGCAGCAATGCAAGGCATAAAATCAGGCAGATATGGGTCAGAAGCTTCAGTTAATGTTCACCTCAACCATCAGAATGGGGGGAAAAAAAATTTGATCTCAGTGATTTCGACCATATTCCTAGGACCATAGTGTTCCTAATAAAGTGCTCAGTGAGTGTATAAGCTGATTACAACCATTAAACTTCTGTACCTGAAGTGCATTATCTACCCTGCTCACAGCATCAGAGATATCCAGTTCAGAATAAGCAGCCGTTTGTTTGGAGGCTGAGATGCTCTTTTCAGCGGGGCTGCGGCTTGACGTCTGTCCGTCATCAGGATGTTCTCCAGTCATGTGAAACTCTTTGAGGGTTGAACTCAAATCCTCACTTGTTTGACGGCTGTTTGATGCTTCAGAGCTGAGCTCATCAGGCTCCACATGCTCCAGGATGGTGTGTAGAGAGCTCATATCTCTAAAGATCAAAGTGGCAGCAGTGTGTTTTGCAAACTGATATTACGTGGTTTATTAAATGTATTGCAGCAGGTTCGAGGTGAAATCTCCACTAAAAAGTAGTTAAATGTTCTCCCAAACAGATTGTTTTAAATAAAACAAAAAACCTACCTCCCTACCCTAAACCTAACAGATAATGTCATATAACAAATGTGAGATATATATATACACTATATTGCCAAAAGTATTCGCTCACCCATCCAAATAATTGAATTCAGGAGTTCCAATCACTTCCATGGCCACAGGTGTATAAAATGAAGCACCTAGGCATGCGGACTGCTTCTACAAACATTTGTGAAAGAATGGGCCGCTCTCAGGAGCTCAGTGAATTCCAGCGTGGTACTGTGATAGAATGCCACCTGTGCAACAAGTCCAGTCGTGAAATTTCCTCGCTACTAAATATTCCACAGTCAACTGTCAGTGGTATTATAACAAAGTGGAAGCGATTGGGAATGACAGCAACTCAGTCACGAAGTGGTAGGCCACGTAAAATGACAGAGCGGGGTCAGCGGATGCTGAGGCGCATAGTGCGCAGAGGTCGCCAACTTTCTGCAGAGTCAATCGCTACAGACCTCTAAAGTTCATGTGGCCTTCAGATTAGCTCAAGAACAGTGCGTAGAGAGCTTCATGGAATGGGTTTCCATGGCCGAGCAGCTGCATCCAAGCCATACATCACCAAGTGCAATGCAAAGCGTCTGATGCAGTGGTGTAAAGCACACCGCCACTGGACTCTAGAGCAGTGGAGACGCGTTCTCTTGAGTGACGAATCAAGCTTCTCCATCTGGCAATCTGATGGACGAGTCTGGGTTTGGCGGTTGCTAGGAGAACGGTACTTGTCTGACTGCATTGTGCCAACTGTGAAGTTTGGTGGAGGGGGATTATGGTGTGGGGTTGTTTTTCAGGAGCTGGGCTTGGCCCCTTAGTTCCAGTGAAAGGAACACTGAATGCTTCAGCATACCAAGAGATTTTGGACAATTCCATGCTCCCAAATTTGTGGGAACAGTTTGGGGATGGCCCCTTCCTGTTCCAACATGACTGCGCACCAGTGCACAAAGCAAGGTCCATAAAGACATGGATGAGCAAGTTTGGTGTGGAAGAACTTGACTGGCCTGCACAGAGTCCTGACCTCAACCCGACAGAGCACCTTTGGGATGAATTAGAGGGAAGACTGCCAGCCAGGCCTTCTCATCCAACATCAGTGTCTGACCTCACAAATGCGCTTCTGGAAGAATGGTCAAAAATTCCCATAAACACACTCCTAAACCTTGTGGAAAGCCTTCCCAGAAGAGTTGAAGCTGTTATAGCGGCAAAGGGTGGGCCGACGTCATATTAAACCCTATGGATTAAGAATGGGATGTCACTTAAGTTCATATGCGTCTAAAGGCAGATGAGCGAATACTTTTGGCAATATAGTGTATATATATTTAAAAAAAAAAAAAAAAAAAAACTGCTAAAAGCAACCATGTCATTTTGTGATGCTTCTATGACACTTTTGGCTCACGTATCGACTTCAAGACTCATACCCCTGTCCGTTACATCGCAAGTGCAACCCTCTATCAGTTGAGCTACTGCACATTTAAATGCACCTGAACAAGCTTGTAAATGTAATTGGTGAAGTAATGCAAACATTAACATGTACCATCTTACAGTCATGTGCTACAGTAAAAGTGTTTAATGTCATAAGATAGCATTGTGTAATGAACACGGGCCAAAAATTACATATGAACTGATAATCTGCTATTTTACTCAATGTGTGTGAAAGTGAATAAAAGTAATTGTTGTTGATGAGCCCCTAGTGTTTTACCAGGAAACTGCCGCAATACATACAACGAGCCATGTAAAAATAATTTAGCAAAAATGTAGGTATAGTAATGTGATTCTGTGAGACCAGGTTGCATTTAGCATCCTTTTTATTAGTCATTCATGATTTTACTAGATTAGGATTTTTAAATGTAGTTGAGTACAGATTTGCACTTAAAAAGAGCTATTTCTAGCCCATGACACATTTTAGAGCTGAGACTCACTTGAAAAATTGTCACTATCCACCTTTTTCTAGGGGGTCTTACTGGGGAAACGAAATGAAATTTTTAAAATTACATGCGGATTTAAAAGGAGATAACAGTCCGATCAGAAAACTTGAAAAGTGATTACATACCCAAGTATGAGAACTTCACAGCTCTTCCTCAGTGTGACTGTCTGACTTGAACATGCAGGGTGACAAGATGACAAGCACACACATCTGAAGCTGAACTAACACAGGTACTCCACTAAAACAACCAATAATTTTGCTCGAAATGTTGCGTTTGTGCTTAAATCTCAACTGCATCTGGGAGAAACAGCGCGGCGGTTTTGTTCGCGCTTTTTGTCTTTATGACTTTTTTGCAGTTTATCATTGTTCAGTAACACACTGATATAGTGATTGATGTATGTCCATATGAAATCATACACGCTCTCCTCAAAATCCCAACACCACAACGAAAGAATGAATGGATGTACACCGCAACAACAAACCTGGAATTTTAAAATCCCCTGCTATCTCCAGGTTTAACATGGCAATTGGAAACCTATGAAAGCAAGAGCTTGAGAATTTGAAATGATGCTTTTATTAAAAAATAATAAAATAAAAAAATATAAAGTGCATCAGACCAACATAAAGACTTTTTGCCATGGTGAAGTTTGCATAATCTTTGCATAAATTGGCTATTCCTCTTTAAATGCATCCACGCTCCATGATCCAAACATTTAAAAATACTCCACCATTAAATGCTTTATGATCTGTGTGCAGTTAATACAGGATGAACTTCAAAGACATTAGTCATTAATCTTACAGTTCTTACAAAATCTTTGTTTTAAACACTGACCCTTAACACTTAGTTTAATAATTTAAACCACGACTTGCACTATACATAATATTGGCATTATATTCATGATGTTAGCCAGAGGGGAACTGGCCCCCACAGTGAGCCTGGTTTCTCCCATGGTTATTTTTCTCCATTAACCAACATCTTATGGAGTTTTGTGTTCCTTGCCACAGTAGACTTCGGCTTGCTCACTGGGGTTATAAATACAACTATTATTTAATTAATTATTTTTAAATAATATACAATCGTATTTTATCAAACTACACAATGATGAATCTAAGACATTATAGATATTACAGTTTCATTTTCTGTTAATGCCTGATCTTCTGTAAAGCTGCTTTGAAACGATGTGTGTTGTGAAAGGCGCTATACAAATAAAAATGACATGACAACTCCATTATAGATTCCACATAACCTCACTTCAACAAGTTCAGTTAAATCACGTGGTGGGGGAAACAAATCACTATAATTTTTTTCACATGCATCATTGAAGATGAGATGGCTTAATGTAACCCTGAGTCCCGCATTGTTTAACTGTTCAGATCCTCAAAACAGCCCTTACAAGCTTTCTTTGGATTTAAACATTTTCAGAGCAAGTGACTTTAAAAGTCGTGTTTGTTTTACAGTGCCTTACGTAAACATACTATACCAACATATCGTGCATAGTTTATTCAAGTAATCTCACCTGTTACAAATAATGCGCATCGTGATCCCCGAGACACTGCAGTTTGGATATTGGAACGGCTCAAGCTAAAGGTGATTGGCATCACCTGTGGGATGTAATGTAATCAAGAGCAGTTGAACAAATGAAAGAGAGCTGTTTTGAAACCCACCTTATTATTGGAATAAAGAACATGAAAAACATCCTGGGCTGCGTTTCCCAAAAAGCATCGCAAGCTTAAGTTGATCGTAGAGACCATTGGCACCAATGGTTTCTACGATCTACTTGGCTAACGATGCTTTAGGGAAATGCAGCCCTGGCTGTTAAGACTTTGTTTCTCGGGAAAACTAGAGATATTATTATTATTATTTTTAGTGTAGGTTTTAATTGTGCGTGCCTGATTATTTTTGTAATATGATTGCCCCATAGAGAAGGCTACAACTGAACTTTATTTTTTCAAAAATAATGTGGTAAAAAATAAATAGTAATTTATTCAACCGTTCTGTATTCAAGAAGCTTATGACTTTTACTAACAATTTCAAATTAGCCTTTTCTTTTCTTTTCTTCTTTTTTTATTACATATTATACTGGCCAAAAGGTGCAGTCACACTAGCCATTCACATTCAGAATAAATGCAAGCTCATCCAGAGAAGATTTAATTACAGTTGCTTAAATAATGTCATAAATTTAATATGTTAAATGTATTTTTTTTAAATATAAAAATATGAATTTATACTTTTAAATATGACACTAAATTATGAAATATATGCTCTATGATCATGGCAACAGCAAAGTTTAAGGCTGCTCTGATGCTCCATTTCACAGAATCAAAGCAGCATCAAAACTGCCTTTGATACTAGAGGCCGAGGTGGGTTAGAGCGGGCATCATTTAGTCTGGCTTTTATGCGGCATTGCGACTTTTGAGCAGGTACAGAACAGCCTTTAAGGGACAGTTCACCCAGAAGTGAAAATTCTCTCATCATTTATTCACCCTTATACCATCTCAGGTGTGTATGACTTTCTTTCTTCTTTTTTGCTCTACAGAATACAAATTAAGATTTTTAGAAGAATATCTCAGCTCTGTAGGTCCATACAATGCAAGTGAATGGTGATCAGACATTTGAAGCTCCAACTTTAAACTAATCCATTCAACTCCATTGTTTAAATCAATGTCTTGTAAAGTGATCTAGTCAGTCCAATCCACAATACACATTGAATTATATATACTCCAATAATCAGATTTATTTAATTGAAAATATGTTATTACAGTATGTGATTTGTATGTCATTCATAATTGTGAATGTGAAAACATTAGCAAAGCAGTTTTCAGCATATTAGGCTTGCTGCGTTCCATTCAAATTGGATGTGGGATATTCCTACTTGATATCTCCGATCTCCAACCATAAATGCATTCCATTGCCAGATACTCAGAAGTTGATGTTTAAAGAGAAAAAAACAATGCTCCCGTTAGTTTAGCAGGTGTTTGACTGTCACCAGAGATGTCTCCTTACAACTCAATTTATAAACAATCTGCAACGCTAGCATTCGTGCTACAGGTGTAGTACAATTATCAAAAGAGAGTATAATTTACCAACACCTGCTACTCTGCTAACATTTGTTAAACACGCTTAAATATCATGTAATGTAGGAACTTTGATTCATTTATCGAGTGAATGTTTATCAAATATTTTGTATATGTTCCTGGGTGCCAACATGTTTGTGTGACATCATGCACCTGCATCTCGGCGAAATCGGAGTTTAAAATTTCCACACGACTTTCCAAGTTGGAATAATGACTTTAAGTGGCGTTCCATTGCACTTTTCCAAGTAGGAAGTTGGAAAATTCAACTTTCCGAGCTGAATGGAATGCAGAGTAATCTGGCAGGCTTTGAAGAAGCTTTTTAGAAAATTCACTTGACATTGTCTAAGAAAATGATTTATAAAACACGATTAGAACTAGAACATAAGACCTGTGACTTCTGGCTTCCATTGAGTTTTTAGGTTGTGGCAGAGACAGTGTCATATATTTTTAATGCAAATATTATTAGGTAATAATTTACAATCAATTTAAGATTTTCTAAATAATTTCTTTGTCTTTAATTAATTCAAAATTTTGTAAAATAGACCATTTTATTTTGAGTATGTCCTTGTCAGGTCTGTGCTCAAAAAATGAACCACCAGTTAAAGTAGTTCACCTAAAAATGAAAAATTTACTTTTACTCACACATTTACTCACCCCTATGCTGTTCAAAACCATATGCTGTTACTTGTAAATATGAACTTTTTCAATACTTCCATACAATATGTTTTTGTATGGAAAAGAGCAGTGTTAGCATTCTTGAAAATGATTCTTCTGGGAGGAAAAATCAATGAGGGACAACTTGAGGATAGTAAATAATTTTGCGTATTTTCTTTTTGCTAGCCAGCTGACACAGTCATGTGATTTTACAGATACATCAGTAATGAAAAGAAATTCAAATTATATTAATCTTTTCTTTGAGACAAAAAAGAAAGAAAAGATGACTGAAAAAGGTGAATTGCTAGCAATGCAGACACAGTGTTAGTCTTGTACTGTGTGAACTTAAAAAAAAAAAAAACATATCTTTTAAAACCAAAAAAATGATCAAATTTTGGGCCTTTATTGCATTTAACATTTTTAGTCGAGACCAAAGAGTACCATTGGTTTTATGACTTCAACACCCGTGACCCCACACCCTTCAAAATGTTTTGGGGTACCCCAATGTTCAAGACATGGTTACGGCCTTGGTTTTGGGTAAGAACAGACCAAAATGTAACTCCTTTTTCACTGTACATCTGGCCATTGTAGTCTCTAGGCTAGAGGTCTGCACAGGCCTTAAAGTGAAACCCGAACCCAACCTGTACCTGAGACCGTGTGACCCGACCCTACCATCAGATTGTAAACCCAAATCTGACCCGAACCCGAAATCGCTTACTATCTAATTTCTTCTCCTAGCAAGTACTGTTGCAATAGGCTGTATTTTATGTAAGCATATAGGCATTTATTGATTCCATCTGCAAGACAAATAAACACAACATAAAATACAGAATCAGTTAAATAAATTAAACCCCTCTTCCAGTGCTGCCTCCCTGCCCATCACCCCACACCACTCCTGAAACAAGGGTGCCCCAACCATCTTCCACCCCCTAAGAATAATTTGCCTTCCAACTATAACCCTGGCTAGGACCCAACTTTTTAAGTGGCTATCCCCAAAATTAATAGCTGCTCCATCACCTAATATGCATAGTCTGGGGCAATATTGAAATTAAGTGCCCAAAATGTCACACATAAATCTCTGTACCCTCAACCAAAATTCTTGTATCTTAATACATCCCCAAAAAACATGGGTTGTGTCCCCATCTTCTGAATTGCATCGCCAGCAGGTGGGTGAGTCTTTAAGACCAAGTCTATACAATCTAGAGGGTGTCCAATATAATCGATGCAAAATCTTAAATTGCATCAGATGCACCCTTGAATCTCTAGATGCAGACTTGACGTTTTTTTAGAATCCTAGTCCACACTCCCTCCTCCAGTAACAAGTTTAAATCTCTCTCCCATAATCTCTTGAGAGAAGTTGAAGCTCTGTCCCCCAGACTCTAAATTAACAGGGAGTAATACACTGATGCCTCATGACCCTTTCCAAAAGCAGTAATCACCACTTCTAGAGTATCTGCCCCTTTAGGGGGGTGTATGTAAATCTGGGGCATTTTTCATTCCAGATGAAGGACTTCGCTATGCTATCAAATTGCTTAAAGTAAGAGAGGGGGACATCTACAAGGAGAGACCGTAGGTAGTTGAATTTTGGAATACAATTCATTTTAATAACATTAAAATCATAGATAAATGTAATGAAGCCCACCTGCCCACATCGCTTGAAAACATTTTTATTAAGGGGTCAAGATTAACTCTAACCAAATTACACAAATTTGCTGGGAATAAAATGCCCAAATATTTATGCCCTGTATAAATGCCCTGTTTGGGCCACTGGAAAGCACCGGGCTGAAAAGCCGTTACTGGGCAGTACGCCATCAGACACAAAGCTTCGGATTTAGACCAACTGACTCTGGATCCTGAGAATTTAGAAATGAATTAACAATTTTGTGGAGGCAAGGCATAGATTTAGTGGGGTCGGAGACGAATAATAAAATATCATATGCGTAAAGCAAAGCTTATGTGCAATGCCACCTGCCATCACCCCTGGAATATCATCTTCCCTTCTTATAGCGGCTGCTAATGGTTCCAGGGCAAGACAGAACAATAATGGGGAAAGAGGATAACCCTGCCAGGTTTTTTAATCCACTTGTTTGTACCACCGCTACCAGGTGTCTATAAAGTAACTTAATACATCCAATAAAAGTCTTCCTGAACCCGTATATTTCCAAAATCTTAGATAAAGATAATCCCATTCTACCATATCAAATGCTTTTTCAGCGTCAAGTGAGATGGCAGTGACCAGAGTCTGCTCATTCGCCACTGACCACATGATATTAATTAGCCGCCTGATGTACAAGAGATGTCATAACTTTACTTAATCGGTAAACCAAATTTTTTGACAACATTTTAACGTCTAGCTGGATCAGGGAAGTTGGATGGCAACACTTACACTCACTTGGTTTTTATTAAATGTGAGCCAAAATCATCACAATTAAAAGAACCAAAGACTTAAACTACTTCAGTCTGTGTGCATTGAATTTATTTAATACACGAGTTTCACAATTTGAGTTGAATTACTGAAATAAATGAACTTTTCCATGACATTCTAATTTATTGAGATGCACCTGTATATGATTTCTTTTTCTCCATATGTGACAGCACCAGGGCGTGATCTGAGACTAAAATGTTTCCAAATAAGCAATCAAAAACAGATGAAATGAGGGACTTAGATATATATATAAAAAAATATATTTTAGAATAAATCTTATGGACTGATGAAAAAAATTTATAGTCCCTCCCAGATGGGTTCAAAAGTCTCCAAATATCTGTAAGACTAAGATTTTTACACATCCTGTGGAGCGTCAGTGTTGCTCTAGGAGGCTTACACACTTTTGCTTCACTATGGTCAAGGACTGAATCCATCAAAAGATTAAAGTCTCCTCCCAATATTATATCATGAGGGGTGCCAGCAGCTTGCAACATCCCTTCAAGATCTATAAAAAAGCCCTGATCATCAGCGTTCGGTGCGTAAATATAAGCCAAAATCAACCTTTGCCCCTGAATTTCTGCTAAAACAATAATGACTCTTCCTAATTTATCTTTAATCTGTTTGAGACATTTGAATTGTAGATGCTTACTTTTCAATATAATGACTCCCCTGCTCTAACTTGAGCCAGCACTAAAGAAAACATGTCCACCCCATATCTTCCCAAATTTTTCAGCTTCCTGCGGGGAAAGATGCATTTCTTGAAGAAACCCCGAACATCCCCCAGTACAAAAAAAAAAAAAAAAAAAAAAAAAAATTGTGCATTAGTGAAATTGTGCATTAACCCTGCGCACGACAGCGTCAACCGGCATCAATCCCTCTAAACTCAAAAAGTCCATGTACGCCTACGAGAGCCCCCGCAACAATTTTGCCGTCGGATTGCTCAAGTCTGGTGCTTCTATACAAATTTTGTGAGACAGAATTACATAAAAGAAAATAATCTATACAACAAACTCCAGCCAATATGCAGAATAAACACAAAGAACGTGTAGATTCCTTCACAAAACTGTCTCGAAGGTGTGCTCCTCCACAAAACAAATTCCAGCCACTAGCGGAACCAGCACAAAAAACAAAAAAACAAACAAAAAAATCTGTTCAGTTTCCTCGGGCAGTCAAACAAATGTTCAGTGAGTCGGCAGTTTCACAAGTGCAGCAGATGACTTAATCATTCCAACGTCCTGCATAAAATACTTCACAAAACAAACTCCAGCCAACAGGAGGCATAAGCACAAAGAACGAGCAGATTCATCCACAACTGTCCCGAAGGAGTGTTATTCCACAAAACAAACTCCAGCCGCCAGGTGGAACCAGCACAAAAAGAAACATAACAGGCGCCCAGCTTCCTCAGACGATCAATTGTATGTTCAGTGAGTCAGTTCACTTGGAGGCCATGTGAGAGACACACTATGACTCCCTCAGTCCATCGATTTTATAAAAAAACATCGCTTGTTATGGGCATGTAAATATTTTGCGTCCATCCTTAGTATCCATTCTCAATTTGGCCGAAACATCAGTGCAAAAGCGATCCTCTGTCGATGCAAGAGATTCTTGAAGGAATGTTACTATACGAAACAACCTCCAGCCGCCAGAAATGCTCGCCATTTGCCGCTGGATTTCTCCCACCGCACCGTCCAAACCGAGTCCCTGATCTGCGGGCCTGTCTGAGGTTTCAGCTTGAGCATGTAAGTGTCTTTTCATATCTCCAGAGCCCGATGATTTTGAATTCTTTGCCATGTTGACTTCAAAGAACAGATATGTAGCAGGGTATATCGATTATCACCGGTTTATGACAGAAAAATAATAAAAACTAGCAAAGTGCACAGAGCTCGCAGTTTACACATCCGCTCCTCGCATGACGTCACGTGACTCTTGGGACAAGTGGATTTGTGAAGGGGCAAGTAAAAGAGAAAAATAGCCGGAATGGCAGTAACGAAAAAATAACCTGCTATATTTGTGAGATAGCCAAGGCCTTATTACAAAGTTCTTATACTTATACTGATGTTAAAAATAAACCAGAGTGCGTAATTTTATAATTCGCTAGCGATCTAATAATAGCTGCATGCTTTCACTGACAGGCGGCTTTTTGTGTGCTTACATGCGCGTGTGCTCCGAGAAATGCGGATACGCGCCTAAATTCCGACAAAATGCCCGTCTTGGTGACATATTCATGTAAACTCAGTGATGTCTAAAGTGAACCTTAACAGTGGGGAAAAGCTGATTTGTATCAAAGCATCAGATTTGTAAGTGTTAATGTAACCTAATAGATCTGCTGTTGTCTGTGTGTTGTTCATTTCAAACAACCATAACAAGAAAACGACTCACTGTTCTTGGCTGGATAACTTTATTAGCTTTATAAAAAAAAAAAAAAAAAAAAAAAAGGATTAATGTATTATACAGTATATTGAAGACCAGAATTAGTTTTATTTAGCATTTCATTCTTAATGTTTACTTGAATACTTGATACTGCTGTTAAAAACATTTAAAGCTGTTAACAAAAGCACTGTTTTATTAATTTAGTATTTTTGTTCTATTGCTTTTATTTCTATTCATTGTTGTATTGTTATTTTTATTACTGACTGTTTAGTAGTCTTGAATAATTATTTGAGTACACTTCTTACATAACAAAGTAGTTATTGTTATTATTTGTTGTGATAAGCTGGTATCGAGAATTTTAAAATTTCACTAACAACTACATACATTTTGGTATTGTGACAATGTATATACTGTATATTGTACATGGTAGATCTTGCTGCAATAACATGAAAAAGTAGATCTCATTCCACTGAAGTGTGAGCACCCCTGCTGTAGATAATGGAATGAACTACATGGAGATGGAGGCTTTTCTTTCTTTGACTACAACATGTAACATAATATAACTACCATATGACAATAGCTTCCACTCCTACCCAGTGCAGTTTACATTTCTGTCGCAGAGAATCGAGTTGATTGCATAAGTGTACTTTCAGCTGGGCCGTTTCTAAGCATGTGGGGTTCATAAGCTAAATCCTACTTGGAGGCCACCCGCAATAATATTATTTACAAATTGGGCATTGTGGAGTCCAGCAATATGACCTACATTACACAAATGCCTGTTTTCCCCATTCACCAATATCCCTTAATATAAATACTTAAACTAAAATAAAAACAAAATGTACTGGAAAAACAAAAAACTACAAAATAACTAACAAACAAAACTAAAACTAACAAAGAAAAGAAAACAAAAAACTAAATTGTTGTGAAAAATTGAAAATGAAATAGAAATAAAAAATACATTCAAAAATAAAAACTATTATAACCTTGGTTTTATGGATTACTTTTATGATGCCTTCATCTGCCTTTTGAGCCTCAAGGCCTGGTCACCATTCACTTGCATTGTATAGACCTACAGAACTGAGATATTCTTCTAACGTGATAAGATGCACGGATTGATGGTCTCAGACACGGGGGCAACTGAGATTCATCCTCTGTCACCCGGATTGAGGCGAGTCATTACGCCACCACGAGGACTTAGAGTGCATTGGGAATTGGGCATTCCAAATTGGGGAGAAAAAAAAAACAATAAAAATGTGCATTAATAAATCATATTTATTTCATGTTTAAATTGTCATTAAATGTAGCAATAAATGAGTACATTAATAAGTCTTTTAAATGCACTTTAAAAGGACCTTTTATTTGGCAATTGCTTTTCCTCATCCATTTGCCAGTGGATTTCCTTTTTTATTTTGCTTTTCCTTTTCTTTTTCTTTTCCTTTTCTTTCTCCAATTGTGAATCGAGTTAAAAAAATGCCATTGGACTGTTGACTCATGGGAGCAACCAATGAAATTTTGACTCAGTTATAAGACACACCCTCTCTCCCACATGCCACTTGAAGAGAATGTAAGACGGCCTGTCATTGGACGATGGTACGAGCAGTTTATGTGATATTATTGGATCTGTGAATCCCGCGCTTAAGATACGGATGCAAAGCATATCAGAAGTTAATGATGGCTAGTTCACTGTTGCTGTGAAATGCTGAACACAGCACTACCTGAGCGTGCACAGTGACATGTGTCCAGGATGGGAGCTGGTAATCGTGATACTGTCAACAGAACCAGCCTCCCGACCTGCAGCCCGAACTGAAATGCGACGGAGGTGAGCAAGGGCACATACAATTGCATGTGTAGGATGGAGAAAAGGCAGATTCTTGGAATGACTGTCAGGTGATGATACAGAGAAGGCAATCAAGCACACTTTTGTCGAACAAATGGTAGTGTTTAAACTAATGTTGAGTATTAATTATATGTATTATGAAAGTGACTCTTTCAAATGAAAATTACAAAATATATATATTTTCCACACCAACCTGCTGTGTATACAGTGTTGTGGAGTAACGGAATACATGTAACGGGAATACGTATTTAAAATACAAAATATAAGTAACTGTATTCCACTACAGTTACAATTTAAATCACTGGTAATTAGAATACAGTTACATTCAAAAAGCATTTTGATTACTTAAGAGATTACTTTGCATTTTATTGTCATTTGTTTCATTTAATATTTAGTCCTTTCAGATGGAAAACATTTATACATATAAATGATGCGATCCAAAGTGCATTTGAACAGCGGTGAAACACTTTCTCATGATGTGTTACATTCATACGAGCAGACAGAGAAGTAAGTTTGAAATAAGTTTGGAGCAGAAGAAATAGAAATAAACCTTGTGTAAATTGTCAGCTTTACGCTAAGCTAAAATGCTGTTTCTAGCCATTTTACATGCACTTTACCAGACACTGTAATGCTTTTCCCCGGAGATAAATGGTTTAGTCTGACAAATCATGGAGCCAAACAGCAAAAGTCTGTATTCCACACATTTAATGGCAGATACACAGGCTGCACGCAAGAGCCTGAGAAAATTAACAAACCATTAGCACATGAGAAAATTAACAAACCATTAGCATCACAAAACATAAAAGTATAATAAAGGTCAGGGAGAACAGATCGGTCATCATCCTCCTGCACCTGCACACAGACTTTGTAGTAACTCTCTGATCACACAGTACACGCATATGCAAATGAGATGGTCAGTGTCTTAAAGGTACCCTGCATACTATTAGAATGCATGTAAATACACTGTCTTAATCGTTGCAGAATGATCATATTTTTTTATCAAGGAAATTTATGTCGGATCATTATTTCTTTTTTTCTAGTAAGACCTTTGATATTAGGTCAAAAAATCGTATTCTTGATCATTTTTGTATTGTTTTTCTGTAAAAATATAAAAATAAAAAGATTAATCCTTCACCCCATCAAACTCCAAATGCAACAGCAAATTTTTATTTGTTTATAGGCTATATGTGACATTGCTAAAGAAAGCTGTACATCATGTTTATATAAGGTAATTATTCCGGATTTTTTCACAAACAGCCACAGTATTCAGCTCTGAATTTGCTTTTATTTGTTTTAATTCTTCTAGAAGCTGGCGCGACTTGCGTTGACAGTGTATGCATAATTGCATAGTCCAATATGTTAGCTAATATTCAAAATATTTGTTGAAATTGCAGCACAATGTTTGAAATAAATGTTAGGATGTTAAGACACATCTTATATTTGAACTTCTTCAGTGTAGCCTTTCGTCTATTCCAGCCCTGGACAATCAGTTCATTTTCTCAATCAACTTCAGGTGCACTCTGGGATGCTTTTTAAACAGCACTGAATGATTTCATATGCTGGACACTTGTTGGCTACTTTGATTTAAAAAATAATATTAAATAAATGAAACAAATAAATAAAAGGTTTGTATAGATGTCTAAAATTAGGCATAATTTATTTTTGAGTACAGAAATAATACCAAACATTTGACCATAAGCTATAAGATCAAAAGGTTATAAGCTTATGAGAAAAAAAAAACAAAACAAAAAACAGTCAGTGTCCTTTTGGACTGGTTGTGTTGGCTACATTTATTACATTTATTATGTATTACTCATGTAATTTATGACACGACCATCAAACACTAGGACTTCTCTGAAACACTTACAATAACAAATATCAGCATATAACCTTTGTACTTCAATGCTGTCTTTATTACAAAATCTTATATTGCCCAAGTTTACACTGTACAAAGGACAGTAATCCATACATCACTTTATTTACAAAATCCACATGTGTATATCAAAGAGGTTTGCTAAAAGGCAAATTACTTAATCACCACAAACGTGTCCAATAAGGCAAGAATATCGTTTTGACAGTACATTCAAATTTAGACACAATTTAAAAAGAGGTTGATCCAACTGTACCCTGAAGAGAAGCATAGTCATTTAAAACATCAGCATGAAAATAAACATTTAGTATAGAAATATAGTGAATGTTTATAAACAGAACTTGACAATGAGTTTTGTGCTTGTGAACATGCAGAGAGATAATGTGTGTACGGTGTGGGTGTGTGACACAGATCTCTCTTGGACAGGTTGTTGCCCTCCATGTCAATAAATGGTCACTGTACCCTGATGTCCCCGTAAACCTGTCTTAATTCGACCTCATTCACATTAAACCACACATCAATATCACCTTAAACACGTATCACTCATTTATAAACAGTCTGCAGTCTGCAAACACAGTATGAAACAAAAGATACACAGTTTCGATCTTTCATTTTCCTGTAATGTGTCATCTGCATTTACACAACAAGAGTTTAAATATAAAGATGTGAAATGTTCATATTATGTGAATATTATTATCACACTTGTGGTCTCATTAATGACATAATTGTGTCAATCGTTACACTTCAGATTATTATTTCATACAGTATAATTGGCACATGTTCAGCATGGATTCAGCATGTCAAGTTTTATCCATGGAAATCACTCTACATCTTTATAAATTATAATCATGTTTAAATCTATATCAATATGACTAAATGTCAGATTAGTTTATAGCGTTACATTCTAACATGTGTAGAACAGTATGTCAGTCCCATCGCAGCATAATGATGCTTTTATTACAACTGCAGTAAGTGACCTGATTTCAGTTTGACACCCAAACACAAATACCTTCCCAAATTATTAATTTGAGCATTTTAATAAATTAAATTATTCTAGTAAAATTTAATATTGTAAATATGTTTCACATTTTTATACTCTTTGTATTGAATTTATTGTTTTTAAACGAGGATATAATTTTATGTTTAAATGTTTGGAACAAACATCATGCAAAAAACCTCAATGAAATGAAAACATTCTGAATGCTCTATACTGTATTTATATCCTGAAAATCAATGCACTTGCTGTGCACTAAGGCTTTGGAAACATTCTATTACTTAATTTTTATTGTATTATTATTATCATCATCATTTTCTGAGTACAGCCATGAATGTGTCAAAGATGCACATTGAAAAATTAGAGACCCTTTCATTTTGAATTCTGCAGTGCATTGATTTTAACAGTCTAAACTTCATGAATTGTCAAGAAAAACAAGAAATTATTACACAGAGAAAGATATACAGTTGAAGTCAGAAGTTTACATACACTTAGGTTGAAGTCATTAAAACTAATTTTTTTAACCACGCCACAGATTTCATATTAGCAAACTATAGTTTTGGCAAGTTGTTTAGGACATCTACTTTGTGCAAGACATGAGTAATTTTTCCAACTATTTTTTACAGACATATTGTTTCACTTTTAATTGACTATATCACAGTTTCACATACAAGTTAACTGTGCCTTTAAGCAGCTTGGAAAATTCCAGAAAATGATGTCAAGCCTTTAGACAATTAACCAATTAGCTTCTGATAGGAGGTGTCCTGAATTGGAGGTGTACCTGTGGATGTCTTTTAATGCCCCCCTTCAAACTCAGTGCCTCTTTGCTTGACATCATGGGAAAATCAAAAGAAATCAGCCAAGACCTCAGAAAAAAAATTGTGGACCTCCACATGTCTGGTTCATCCTTGGGAGCAATTTCTAAATGCCTGAAGGTACCACTTGTACAAACAATAGTATGCAAGTATAAACACCATGGGACCATGCAGCCATCATACTGCTCAGGAAGGAGACGCATTCTGTCTCCTAGAGATGAACGTAGTTTGGTGCAAAAAGTGCAAATCAATTCCAGAACAACAGCAAAGTACCTTGTGAAGATGCTGGAGGAAACAGATAGACAAGTATCTATATCCACAGTAAAACGAGTCCTATATCGACATAACCTGAAAGGCTGCTCAGCAAGGAAGCCAATGCTCCAAAACCACCATAAAAAAGCCAGACGACAGTTTGCAAGTGTACATAGGGACAAAAATCATAATTTTGGGGGAATTTCCTCTGGTCTGATGAAACAAATATTTAACTTTTTGGCCATAATGACCATTGTTATGTTTGGAGGAAAACCTGAAGCCGTGAAGCATGGGGGTGGCAGCATCATGTTGTGGTGGTGCTTTGCTGCAGGAGGGACTGGTGCACTTCACAAAATAGATGGCATCATGAGGAAGGAAATATATGTGGATATATATTTAAGCAACATCAAGACATAAGCCATGAAGTGTCTTCCAAATGGACAGTGACCCCAAGCATACCTCCAAAGTTGTGGAAAAATTGCTTAAAGACAACAAAGTCAAGGTACTGGAGTGGCCATCACAAAGCCCTGACCTCAATCTGATCAAATTTGTGGGCAGAACTGAAAAAGTGTGTGCAAGCAAGGAGGCCTACAAACCTGACTCAGTTACATCAGTTCTGTCCGGAGGAATGGGCCAAAATTCCAGCAACTTATTGTGAGAAGCTTGTGGAAGGCTACAAAAAACATTTGACCCAAGTTAAACAATTGAAAGGCAATGCTACCAAAGACTAACAAAGTGTATGTAAACTTCTGACCCACTGGGAATGTGATGAAAGAAATAAAAGCTGAAAGAAATCATTCTCTCTACTATTATTCTGACATTTCAAATTCTTAAAATAAAGTAGTGATCCTAACTGACCTAAAACAGGGAATGTTTTCTATGATTACATGTCAGGAATTGTGAAAAACTGAGTTTAAATGTATTTGGCTAAGGTGTATGTAAACCTCTGACTTCCACTGTAAGTAGAGTGTAAAATGAGAACAGTGACACCTGAGCAATACTTGAAAGCTGAAAGCAACCTTTAAAGTTTTAAAGATTGTACAGATATCATTAAAGGAATATTCTGGATTCAATACAAGTTAAGATCAATTGACAGCATTTGTAACAATATTGATTACCACAAAAATCTATTTAGACTCATCCCTCCTTTTCTTTAACAAAAGCAAAAATCAATGTTACATTGAGGCACTTACAATTGAAGTGAATGTGGCAAATTTTTCAAAGGTATTAAAGGAGAAATGTAAAGCTTATAATTTTATAAAAGCTCTTACATTAATTCGTCTGTTAAAACTTGTGTTATTTGAGCAGTAAAGTTGTCTAAAATGTCGTTTTTACGGTTTACAGCATCGTCATGGCAACAAAGTTGTATAACTGCATATATCTTAACTCAGAAAAGGTTAGTAAGTGATTTTATCACACTAAAATTATGTTAACATGCATATTGTTTACGTCTTGTGGCTATACTTCTGAAACAGTGAGTATTTTAACTTTTATGTATTGGCCCCCATTCACTTCCATTGTAAGTGCCTCGCTGTAACCCAGATTTTTGTGACAATAAACATTATGCCACAAATGCTGTTGATTGAGCTTAACTTGTATTGAATCTGGAACATTCCTTTAATGTATGCGTTTCTTTCCACATCACTAATTCAAGCCCTGACTGAGCTGTTTTAAAGGTCTGATAAACCTTTGCTTATGTTTAATAAAAACAATTACAAATACACGTCATGTCTTACAAGTTCAAATCTAGTGCATTTGTTTAAATTCAGGCATATGCTTGTCCTATTGCCATTTCATTAAATATTATAAATGTATTACATGCAAACACTTCCCTCAAATGAGGAATATATAAAAAGTACACACATTTTTATTGTAAGAACATCTAATATTTACAGACTCAAATAAGATGTTGACTTTTGATGCATAAATATGATAAATGATGCCTTGAGAAAGATCAGTTTTGAGGCTTTTAAACATTCCTGCAGTGTAAGAGACAAGTCATCCTTTAAAGCGGATGTTTGCCGTCTTTCTATCCTGTGCTACCCTTTAATGGAGTACACATATGCATTTTGAATCTGTATATAGTGAGTGTGGTTTATAGTGTTTGGCATTTAAAGTCAACATGAAACCATCAGACTGAATGGTGAGAAGTAGGTGTTTAATGTGAGTTTGCAGTGGATTGTGGAGGACTGCTCCACTCCTGAAACACCTGGCACCCACTTTTGAGGAGGCTTTTTGACCGGTTTCATTTTTTGGGTGAACTATAAGCACTCCATACACGTACAAAGTGGACTAATTTAAAAAAATTGGTCTTGTTTTACAGAACTGCCCCCCCCCCATAATATTGCATATGTTTACAATCTTGATGATGAACAGACATTTTTTTATCCTGTCTTTGAAAACCTGTGATTCGGGCTCTGTTTGCTCTCTGTCCCTGCAAAACAGTGTTAGTTCATTCCATTAGATGGCAGCAACTTCCTTTCCATCACAATATACAGACCTGAAATGTAGGTGGCGCTCTAACGCAGCTGAGCACTCGCCATGGGCTCATCCATAGACATTCATTCTAGACTAGAAGCTCAATCTAGGTGTCGTTGGAAATGGGGAGCTCGCCTCAGATTTGGGCTGCGCGTCTGGGAGCTTCATGGATTCTCCCTGCAGTCGGCAAACCAAATATGTTTTCTGTATCATGTTAGTGCTTGATACTTTGATGTTTAGTGTCTCCTCTTTAAACTGCTATTGCAAGTCTTTCAGAGAAGCCAGAGCGTAGTGGGGGTTTGCTGGTTATTTTATTGAAAATAGTTTTTGATTTGTTTACGTCAGGTAATATTCAGATCTTTCCACTATACTTCCTCCATGTCCTCTTTGGTGTCGTCCTCTTCTCCGACAGTAGGCACATTGATAGCAGCTGCACTGTGACTGTGACTCCCACCAGCCCTTGCAGTGAGGCCTGAGGCGAGTGATGATGTGCTGCCAGTCTTGGTTTGTGTGCTGCTGGTGCGAGCGATGGCGTGAATGCGCCGCTCCAGACCGCCGGTGAGGTGTGGTGCTCTGTTCCCTGCATCCTGAGCTTTGCCCTCCAGGAAGTAGGTGAGCATCTGACCTTTGCCCTTCACACTGATGTTACCTCGACACACCAGATCATAGTTGTTCTGAAGCATCCGGTAGACATCCTCCGTCACCTGAGAAAATGCTAAAATGGTAAATATTTAAATGAAAAGCAGCCTTAATTGTCCTAAAATTGTCTCTTTTCTCTCTCTCTTTTGATTTTTGGAAGAAATGTGACCTGGACATGTTTTTCACAGGCTTTGTGAGATTCACCCATTAAAGATATATTGGATATCTCAGTTTCTGTCATGAACAAGTACCTGGATCTTCCCCGGTACTCCAGTGCTGTCCATGCGACTGGCGACGTTTACAGTGTTCCCCCAAATGTCATACTGTGGCCTCCGAGCACCAATCACCCCTGCGACTACTGGACCTACATTAATACCTAATTATGCAACAGAAAATATGAACAGGTGTTTTCTACCTTTATCTGTGAATGAAGACATGAAAATATCCAGCCAGAAGAAAAGTTTGTGATCCTTTCAAAAGTATCTTGATTAGTGGTCGACCAATATATTGGTTTTACGGATTAATCGGTGTCGATAGCTACTTTTGTAACTATCGGTTATCGGCAGAAATTGATACGGATAGTTCACTGGTTTTTTGTTTTTTCCCCATGGGCAGTGGCCATTTTGGTTTTGTTTATGGTTAAAAGTCCTGTGTTATACACCAAATAATAATTTCTTTCTGGTTATGATTGGGATGTTGGTTGCACAATAAACTGCATTTGGGAATTCACTCAATTTTGACTCTTGTAAAGTTAGTTATCGTATCGGCAAAATCCAATATCCGTCAACCTCTAATCTTGATTTTTTTGTAAACTGCTAAATAAATAAGATTTCAGAGACCTCAAGACAAAAGTGATTGATTTTCTTGGAAATTGATTTGTTTTGTGTATTTGGTCAATGTTGTGTCTTTAGTATTACCATGCAAGCAGAAGTATAAAAAAATGATGGGACAAACTACTTAATTCATCTGTTAAAGAAAATGGATTGGAAGATGTGCATTTAATGGAGGAATTCTTTATAAGCACAACACATCACAGTTTTTTTAAAGATATGGTGTGTTTCCACAACTTACCCACTCTCAAGACAAAATCATTATATGACTGATAGTTGATTTCATCAAGGACATCAAACATTTCAATGGCAAAATCTGCTATGGTGCTCAAGTGGGTTGCATTGGATTTCTTTGCCTATAAAGTGAACAGTTACACATTTTTTTTTTACATTTTGAACATGTACTGTATTATATTTACTGTATAAACTATTATAATGACCTTGGTTCCAATGGTAGGCACCAATCCAACTGCTGCCATATATGTGCTGCCGATAGTTTTGATTTTCTCGATATCTTTGTAACATTCTTTGTCCATGAGCTGCAAAATAAAATAAAAAATGTAAACTAAAGTTTTAGCTTTTTAAAAAAATTCATGTCTTGGCACAATTTATATTTGCCTAGAAAGCAATGTCAAGCATTTAAACATAAGCTTTTAGACCAACATTTTTTTCAGGATTATGAGAAACAGAAATTTAGCCAAGCATGTTCAAACTTTTGACAGGTACTTATTATATTTTATAATAAAGGAAAGCAGGAAACTGACCTCGTCAAAGTCAGCGATGATCTCATTCAGCAGTCTCAAACACTCTACGCCCATGTTATTACCATCCAGCTCAATGTAGAAGTCATTAAAGTTTGGTATGGATGCAAACAGTACACCGACCTGAGCGTAGGACTGATAATAGAGATCCTGTGACAAAGAGAAATCAGTCAAACAGACTATGAGCACTGTTCTCATGTATTAGAATCAAATACCACTTTGATATGACCAGTCTTGCTGACCACCAGCACATAGTGGAGGGAATTCACTAAGATTTAATAGAGCGCACCAGTGTCGGTCTACTTTTTTGGCCGTCTTGGCCCTGTAGGTATTTTTCCCATTCATTTCTTCCTTAATTATTTCATAAAATCCTTCATAAAAGAGTTCTAAGCCATAAACCAAACCAACTTGCTCTGAGGTGAATCACAACATTACAAACTTTGATTTGAAGCTAAAAACATTTTTGAAAATCGAACAAAATACAAAACTACAAGACTGTGTACTTAACCTCTTTCATGAGGGAATAAACAACAAACCCATGAAGCATTCTGAATGGTGTAATCAAAATCAAAACAATGGAAAAATATTGATACTATTGGACTATTAATTTAAAATCATTGATTATAAGTGTATAAACAATATATTTGAAGTTTACTGTAAAATATATACAATTACATAAGTAGAGTGTAGGGAGAGCGACCCAATTATGTCATTTACAGTGCATATTGGGAGTGGACGATCACTGCAGAACTCTTGACATGGTTTGTTAGCAGCGATTCTCTGATTGGTGGATCTTTCTCTTCAGGATCATGGGTAGTGTAGTTCTAGTGTAATTCCACTATCTTTATTTTTTATTAACTTAAAATAACACAGACTGATGGCCTCAAAAGTAGCTTCTACCATCGATTAACAACCTCGGAGCTCATGGTAGGTCTGTCTTTAAAAGATTATAAATTTGCCTGCTGAGAAAAGTAATGACATTTTTACTCCCGAAACGAGACTGTTGCGCTCTATTGCACTCATTTATAGTTTTCCGATTATATCTAGCATACTTTACTGTGATTCTGGCTACTTTGTATTTACACTACACTGCGCATGAGGATAAAATGCCCAGTTATAATGCTCTTCTCTATTATTTGATGAATTACTATAAAATATTGTGAAATTCAGTTTACTGCCTGCTTTCTATGGGTGTTAATAATACAGTTTTAATTGTGGTGGGCAAATAATGCAGACTTTTGTGAATAAAGTGTTTTTGTGCCACCCGACCTCATGAAAAGTTGTCAAAATCGGGGCCTGGGTAGCTCAGCGAGTATTGACGATGACTACCACCCCTGGAGTCACGAGTTCGAATCCAGGGCGTGCTGAGTGACTCCAGCCAGGTCTCCTAAGCAACCAAATTGACCCGGTTGCCAGGGAGGGTAGAGTCACTTCCTCGAGGTCGCAATAATGTGTGGTTCTCGCTCTCGGTGGGGCACATGGTGAGTTGTGCATATATGCAATGGAGAATAGCGTGGGCCTCCACACGCGCTACGTCTCTACGGTAACGTGCTCAACAAGCCACATGATAAGATACACGGAGGCAACTGAGATTCGTCCTCTGCAACCCAGATTGAGGTGAGTCACTACGCCACCATGAGGACTTAAGAGCGCATTGGAATTGGGCATTCCAAATAAATAAATAAAAAAAAAAAAAAAAAAAGTTGTCAAAATCGTATGAAATCGTTTGTATGAATTTGCACGAATTGTAGACGTGCAAATCCCCTGGATGTGTAATGCGCAAGTTACAAAAGTTCCGCGTGACAGACGTTTGTATGCTGATAGCATAGCTATGCCAGTCCAGCAGGTCATATTTGAAAAACAAAAACAAAGACAGAGCTGTTTTAAATAGTATGCTTTCTATTGATTTTCTTTCAGTAACGTTGTGCTGATGTAGGTAAATAGATCATCCTTATACATGTCCTGTGTGAGATCTCACCATATTCCTGGGGTTTGACAGTAAGAAGTGTTGTGCCACGTGCACAGGCAGCAAATTAAAGAGAATTCTCTTGTTGTCCAATTTCACTTTCTCCATGCCGTCTCTCTCCTCCTCTGCCTAAACACATGATGGAACACGTTCATAGTGAATGTGGTGAGCTCCACCCGAGCACCTCCACATTTTTACAAGTGGTCAATTTCCTCCACTAATACAATCTGTGTCTGTCCTAGGGTAATTGAAGTTGTCTTCGTGTACCTGTGTGGCCCAGAGGAAGTCGAGGCGAAGTTTAAGATCCAGCTGTCTGGAGTGCAGGGCCAGTGCGGTGGAGAAAAGTAGTAGAGACAGGATGGGCTCCAAACTGCGAACACTGATCGAGCCAGACCTGCTCTCCACAAATACAAAACCATCCACTTCATTAGTAACATTAGACACTTCACAAGAGAAAATCATTAAAAATTACAACTGAAAAAATGTGAGTGGTGCTTGACTGTGCAAAACATGCTACAATGATATTAAGGTGTTTTGGATGTTTGCCAGGATACTGTAATGCTGTTGCTAAGGTGTTCTGACTGGTTGCTAGGGTATTCTGGGTGGTTGCTCACTTGCTCATGTCAAAAAAGCCTGCCATCAATTCTCACCTGTTTTTCTTCCACCAGGCAAGGACCGTAAGTGTCATCACGTAGAACAGTACCAGCACACCTCTCCTCAACAAGCTACATAAGATGCATTTAAGATGCATCAATTCTATTTGCCTTTGATTCTTAATTAGTTAATGGTTTAATTTAGTGTGTTTTGTAGCAAGGCGCATTTAATTTATTTTGAACGTTTGGTGTACTTTTAGGTATTAGCACATCTAAAAAAGCTGTGAATTGTCCTTCAGATGGCAACAAAAGAACACGCACTCATTTTATCAGCATTTTATGTAATTAGGTTATAGTGACAATTGATTGAAATAACTGAAATGTTTGTCTCCTTACATATCAGTTATATACTTCATCCTGGGGCAAAATGTGATTTGAGGAATCATTCATGCCTCAAACAGTGCTGGATGGGTTACATGTTGAAAGAGCTAATCCCATGTATGAGCAACACTAAATATTATATTTCTCTCCTCAAAAATGCTAATAATTTGGCCAGTTTGCAAGAATCTAGTGTGAAAAATGTCCCATACCCTTCAGTGTGTCTGAATCCGCTCAGCTCCAGTATGGTAACGTACAGCACCACCAGCACTAATAATAAAACAATTTTGGGCACCCAGGACACTCGAAGGAACAGCGCCATGGTCAGCGTGCCCACCATGCAGGATATGAAGGCGTACTGCGCTCCCTCACATGGAAGCTCGGCCATGGTGTGGTTCATCCCGCTGACTGCGTCAATGATCACGATGGAGCGGGTGGAATTGGTGGGCCAAAGCCACGGCATGCAGCCCACCTGAAAGAGGCAAAAGGAAATTTTTTCCTGTCCTGAATATGACACAGAGCTGCTTAATAAACACAAAATGCATGTCTACTATGTTTTAGTTGACTAAAACAATAAAATAATGCTCAGCACAGTATGTGTTCTGTTCTGTTAAACTGACTAACAAACACAGAGTTTGGTGTTAGCATGTTGCTAAGCTAACAATGTGATGGGGAGAATGGAGCACAAACTAACACAGGGCTAGTTGTAACACACAATTTAAAAGTTGCCACACACACTGTTATGACGAAACTTTTTGTGTACTCGATGCCATATCAACACTGAGATAATGAGCCCACGCCATAGCTTTAGTAATAGGCACAGTGAGATGTGCACATGATGGACTGTAAAAATTGTGAATATTTACCACACAGGCTTGAGCCACAGCATATATTAAGAGCACTATAAACACACACAGAACTGTGCGGATCTGTATGGTGAGGCACCCTGGAAAACACTGAGAGAGAGAGAGTTACAGCATGGGCAAACGTTCAGCCTGGTCTCATGAACATTACGTGACCGTGGCAACATTTTTGCAAAAATGTGCTTCATTACAGATTTGGCTGCAGTTAACCAGTGAAAAATGGGGGGGGGGGGGGAGACCACAAGCAAGTAAAATGGTGTCGTAGTCAGACAAGGTTTTTAATGTGAATATTAAATGGAGTTTTAAATGAGTAAATCATTTCTCCCTAACCTAAAACTTTTACCTAAACCTTAGGAATAGTTATATAAATTCAAATGAGAGTTACAAAAAACAAACATCCTTACCCTAAACTCTTAAACCTAACCAATAGTGTCCAAAAACAAAATGAGAACTGAAAAGCACATTTTCCAAAGCGGGTGTCAGTTTGCGTGCTTGACTGGACTTGAACAACAGTGCGTTTTAATCACTATCACAAAAATCATAAGTAAAACAATTTTTGTGAAAGTGAATAAAACGCATAGTTGTAGCGCCTCTAGTGTTAATTTCATCAGGAAACTGCAGCTAAATCTAGAACGCGGCACATAAAAGTCTGTTTGCAAAAATTTTGTTATAGTAACGTTTATTCTATGAGACTAGGTTGCAAAGGTGAAGAGGTGAATTTTGCAAGGAGAGAATTTAGAATTTTTAATGATAATATTAACTTTTTAATTTAATGATACATGAAATATTAAATAAATTGTAAGTATTATAAAATTATTCAAATTCTAAATATTATACGTATTTAAATAGTTACAAATTGTAAATATAAAATATTAATAATTTGTATAGTCATATTATAATACTAAATAATATTGTTAAATATTTACATATTTATATTTTAAATATTCCATAATATACATTTAATAGAATTCAACATTACAATATTTATATTAATATTTTCAACAATTATAAATATTAAATAATGGCTCCAAATTAATATTTGAAATAGCTAAATTTGGTATCTTCAGAAAACAGTTCATGACTTAAAGATTATGAATTTTAAAACATTCAATTCAGTTAATTACCTGAACTCTAGTGATGTGCAGATACATGGTACATGCAACTAGAAAACAGATGCAGAAAACTAACAACGTCAGCACGACAGTCCCCCTGAGAAAACAACATAAAACAATGAAAAGAAACATCCAGAATCAATTCCAAATAAAACGATCAATCACATGAAATATAGTTAAAATGTTTTGTGAGTGCTGAGGCTGTTTACGTACTGTGGTATGAGGAGTAGATAGATGATGCCGAACAGAGCAGCGAGAATGAGAGCCAGCACCACAGCACCAGTGAAATACTCATCATTCAGCTGATGATACTACAGGCGACAGACCAATCATAACATAACACACAATATAAAACTGCTGAAACTGTGACACAACCCAGACTGAGATTGAAAGTTTAAAGGACTAATTTACCCTAAAATTTCAATTATGTAATTGTTTATTCACTTTCATGTCATTCCAAAACTGTTTGCGGTCATTTTTTTCAGTGGAACACAAAAGGATAATTGTTTTAAAGGAATAGTTCACCTAAAATTTAAATTCTCATGATTTACTCACTTTCATGCCATCCCAGATTTGTATGACCTTCTTTCTTCTGCACAACACAAAGATTTTTAGAAGAAAATCTCAGCTGTGTAGATCCATAAAATGAAAGTGAATGGTGACTAGAATTTTGAAGCTCCAAAAATTACATAAAGGAAACACAGAAGTAATCCATAAGACTTAAGACTTAAATTTAAGACCTTCTTTTACTCTAAATCTCCACTTTCACTTTTACATCTGGAAGTCACATGTGGTGCCTGTTTAATTTTACTTTCACATCTGAAAGTGAAAGTTAAAGTGAAGATTTATAATAAAAAAAGGGTTTAAATATTGTTCTGTTTCTCACCCACACCTATTATATTGCTTCTGAAGATATGGATTTAACCACTGGAGTCTTATGGATTACTTTTATGTTACCATTATGTGATTGTTGGAGCTACAAAGGTCTGATCACAATTCACTTGCATTGTATGGACCTACAGAGCTGAGATACTTTTCTAAAAATCTTAATTTGTGTTCTGCAGAAGAAAGAAAGTCACACACATCTGGGATGGTATGAGGGTGAGTAAATGATGAGAGAATTTTAATTTTTGGGTGAACTATCCCTTTAAGAGTCTTTACGCAGCTCTTTTTCCATTCAACAGTTTATATAGTGACCACATGTTTGGTGTCAATGATGTAAAACATAGCATATGGAAGTATATTAGTGACAAATGTCTTTGATACAAAAAGATTGAAAAATAAAAGAATTGCATTAACAGCGCTTGCATTTTTGTGGGCTGCAATTGAACATGGTATATATAGGCTGAGAATTGTACAACTGAAATCATTTTGCAAAACATCTGATCATAAAAAAATCATAATAAATATTCATCTTCCAAAGTTCAGTTCCAAAATATTAAATGTTTTATTTTTATTGTTGCATTTTTATTGATGATGCATTTTATGCAACATGCTTTTAAATGAAATATGCACAGCTTAAATATACAACCATGTTAAATAGCAGCCCCCACAAACGCAAGCACTGTTAATGAAATCCGTTTATTTTTAATTAGTGCAATTTAGCATGATTTTTGTATGAAAAGACATCTATAGCAGCTTGCACACTATTTACAATTTGAACATGGATGTGAATGACACTTCAGATGTCCGATGGGATTTTCATTGAATAACAACTCACACATATGGCTAGAATTTAGTGCACAGCTTGTACAGTATTTAACACATTTTTAATTTTAATTTTGGTCTTTTGATGAAAATGTCATTTATATTTAGTCAGTGTTTCATCATGTCATTTGTTCATTTTAGGCAATTTTACTTTGACTAAAATAGCAATTTAAGACAACAACAACAACAACATTTACTTCACGATAATGTTCAAAATGACAAATACACGTATCAAACTGTAACTAAACATATTTTCATTGCTGAAATATCTTGAAATATATAGAAACTACATACAATTATTTATACTTACATCAAACATACTAAAGATTAAACCACATGAAAAAACTGTCCTGAAAACCTGAGCACCTAAAATAATAGCATATAATATATATACTGAAGTATCAGCTACTTTTTAGATGTTAATCTGTAGTGAATTCCTCATGTTTAGACAGTATAAGGTATTTAACTTTACATGTAGCATGTTTTTAAGGAAACAGCATATTCATAACGTAAGTTACACATTCTGACTAGCGTGTAACTTTGTTGAAGTTCACCTGCTTGTTGGCTTCATTGTCTGTGCAGGTGTAAGTTGCAATATTATGTTTATGTTGTGGATATAGTGATTAATGTCACATATATATGATGTGTTTGAATGAGGTAATTAACCTATTAGTAAAGTTCACAGCTCTTTCAACACACTCTGACTGGATTATTTCGATACATTTTTTCTTAATTTTACGTCATATTTTCATCAACAGGAATGGCACATGGTGTGTACTTTGTGGTTGTTTCTCACCCTATGCTCACGCTCAGAGTCTTTATACATGAGCGTGAGGAAGTGCACGTCGGCCGTGTCGGACTCTGTCTGTCGCGCTTCGATCAGACGGCTGATGTAGCGGTTCACGCGTGTTCCTGGACTGCTCTGAGTGGCGTTCGCTGACATTGACGTTCGGTTCCTCAGCTTCTCTGGTGCGGAGCGAAGGACGCGTCTCTGCCAATCACAGATACAGATTCACATGTACACAAGCTCATTCAACAACAAGAGAACCAGTTCAATAATCAGTGATCACTGCTACTATACATGACACGTTAGATTCCGATATATATTTTATCTACAGTATAGGGGAGATCGGGGCTATTTGTCACACTTTTTACTCAAGTGAGTATTGCTCAGAGCATTTGACCAACGTAAGTTAATTGTTGTTGCTTTCCTCTCTGATAATGATATATTATAAGCTAAACTATTGAGTACACTTTCATTTCCTGCAAGTCACTTCCAAGTCAAATTTTGGTTTTAAAAATGGCCAAAAAGAAACTAATTTCTCTAAAAACTTAACCGTATGTTGTTGTTTTTTTGAGTGATGAAAGCTATTCCATGTACTATGTACTGATTATCATTGTCCCATGTCTGCCAAACATGTTAAGTGGTCCAAACATCATCTGCAACCTGAAACTGAACTTTTGGTCAGATTTTAGGAGTGAATGCACTTAGCTGCATAGAAAGCTATAGGAGGCACAATTGCTCCCTTGCTCCCTATTTAGTGAATGACTTAACCTCCAGTGTGCTGTCTGCCTTACTGGTCTCAGAACAGTTTGAAATGCACCTTATTTTCATCCTAACTCCATACAGAGCCTCTAAAAGCAATAGTTTTAAGAATTATGAATGAAAAATGCAAGTAAATATATAGGAAAGCATCTACTACTAATGTTAATGAATAGAACCATATTGTACAGTGATAACAAAATAAAATATAAAATGTATATTAAAATGAAGCGAAATGACCCACAGATGTGTTTATGTTGAAAGTTATTCAAAATAACCTGTTTTTTCAACTTTTGAGGGAATAATGTCCTAAAATCCACATATGTGGACATCATGTTTATCAGTGCACTGATGCGTGAAAAATTTATGGATTTTTTAAAGCAACATTTCAAACGAAACTAGAAATGCTACTCTTTACAACCAAAAAGGTTTAAATGAAAAACATAGTTTTTTTTTTTTACCAGAGGCACTTTATTTTAGTTCTGCGCCTGTAAAAGCACTTCACGGAAATCAACGTCATGCTGTTTTGTCACATGACGCGGTGCACCAGAAGTTTAATCCTTAAATGTCAGTGTAGAGTCATGTGAACAGTATTCAGTCTGTTTTAATTTATTTAAATTATGTGTTGCATATAGCGAAGCCAAAATACAACGTCCATACATATGGATGCAGGGTCGCACGAGGATACTGTAATCCTTGATCAATTTAAAGCATACTTAGTCAAGAAAATAATAATTTTCTTTAAAAAACAAAAATATTATGGTAATTCCAAACTTTCGAATGGCAGTTTACATTCTAACATTTATTGTTGGTTTTGAGTTTTCATTTAATATATAGATAAGATCCATTATTGGACTGCGTTTTTGCCTCTAAAGCATCTCTGATTTTACAAGAATTGTATTACATTTATTTTTTGTTATATCTGCTCTGTTGAAAATTAAAATGAGGGCAATAAATACAATTAGAATTTCCTTTCTTATTATCAAGTCATTTGCAATTAATTAGCAAAATCCCTAATTACCATATAAATTGGCTCAAAGTTTGTTGTTAGTAAAAATCTGTTACAACAATCCTAGATTAAGTAGTATTTACATCTAATTTAGATTTTATATAAAGCTCTAATAAATATTAGGAATAAAATTCAGCTTTTTTGGCATTAAAACATTTAGCATTTTTATTATATTTTTACTGGATATGCAAATGGTATTTAATTATTTTTGGGGGGGGGGGGGGATTTTTCCCCTTTTTCTCCCAATTTGGAATGCCCAATTCCCAATGCGCTCTAAGTCCTCGTGGTCGCATAGTGATAATTACCCCATGTGACTCTACCCTCCCTAGCAACCGGGCCAATTTGGTTGCTTAGGAGACCTGGCTGGAGTCACTCAGCACGCCCTGGGATTCGAACTAGCGAACTAGCGAACTCCAGGGGTGGTAGCCAGCGTATTTACCACTGAGCTACCCAGGCCCCGATATGCAAATTATATTAATGCAATTTGATCCCACTTTATATTAGGTGTCTTTAACTACTATGTACTTAAGCATTTGAGTTGTTGCTTTGTACTTAGATTTACAGTACCTGCATTTAATTACATTTGTAGTTAAACTGTTAACTTTACCCCTAAGCCTAACCCTAATCCAACCCTTACCCCTGCCCTAACCCCTAAACCTAGCCCAATCCTTACCCTAACCCCTAAACCTAGCCCAACCCTTACCCTTACCCTAACCTTACTCCTAACCCTCACTCAACCCATACCCCAATCCATAACCCTACTCCTAAACCTACCAGTACCTCAACCTCAGTGACAGCAAATGTGAATCTTGTGAGAATTTTACAGAACAACACGTAGTTGTTGAGAGTTCATGTTAAATTTGCTGTAAATTTGCCACTGATCATTTGAGCTTTATGGCAAACTTGCGGTAAATTGTCCATTGTTGCCAAAGGTTTGCTGCAGGTTCACCATTACCGGTGAAGAACTGAAAATTCTGGAAAACATCTGCAGCGAATCACAAGCTAATTTGCATGTGTAAATAATGTGTGGCAAATATGCGCCAAATTTGCGGCTAGTTTGCCAGAACTCTAGTTTTTTTTGTATGGGGTCAAACAGTAAATACATTATATTGTATGTATTTAATGTTAGTACATAGTACTTAAGGATACCTAATATAAAGTATAACCAGTAATTTCAATATTCATTAAAGTGTGTGTCATTATTTCACAGGCTGCATTAAAACACTTGTGTAATAATTTTACAAAAATACAGAATAAATGCTTGGGAACTGGAGCTTTGAGAAAATGGGTCAGTGTTCACTGTGAAGATCTCAAATCAATAAAAACAAAGAGAACATGCCAGAGATGTGTCCTGATTTTCACCACGCTTTGACACACAGGGTGTGAATGGAAACCCACTTTGGTGTGTGTGTGTGTGTTTGAGAGTGAAGTGTACCTTATCTCCATCTTCGAGGTTCATGACATTGGAGAATGGGATCTCAGCTTTAAACATCTTTCTGCAGTGCATAAGCTGTACCAGTAAATAACACACCGTCTTAAACTTCATCTTTTTTGCAGGTTTGATGTCTGATAGTATCAGACCCGGAAAAATCTAGATACACACAAAAAACAAACTGAATTAGAGCAAATTCATCCAATAAATCAGTCTATTCTGACTAAAGATGGCTGCTTAAAACGTTGTTGTATGCATTATGGGCTTATAAACATTTCAGAATATGTGATAATGTTAAAATCCTTATGAGATAATTTTAATCATGTTCAATAAGTAGATTATAATGCCATCATTCTGAACAAATCTTTGACACATTCAACACAACTTCACATTTACAATACAGTAATACAACAAATATCCAGTAGTATTGCTATAGTTTTAGACCTGCTGTCTTCTCCAGTTGCATGTCATGCTGTCTTCTAATTTTATGCATGTTTTTTACATAAAAAAATAATTATGTATGTCGTACTGTGTAGTCTTGTGATTGTGTGTTGTAATGATTAACAGTCGTAAATAATAACACACACCTTCCTGCGGTGAGATGGTACTATGAAGAAGGTCTCTATGTCATGTTTGAGCAGAAAGGAGTGTCTTTCTCGACCGTTTCCTGGTTCCACCTCATAATCTCCACTCAGACACTCCAGCGTTGAGCGTGTGATGTGAACTTTCCTGCAAACAAAGCCCCGCTTCATTAAGAGCCTCAACCAGTCAGATGAGAGGAATACATGACCACCATTAGGCCTGAAATCATACGCATGTCATGGCAAAAAGGGCTCAGAAAGTGAAGTTAGTTCTGAGAGAAGCTCTAGCAGCATTTCTTTACAGATGCCACTTGCTTTTTTGGTTCGTCAGAAACGACAGTCACAAATGTGTGACTTAAAGGTGCACTCAGTAATTTTTTTTAACGTTTTTTACGTTTTACTCCTAAAGAAATTAACTGTAATTTTGAAACATATGTATACAATTATGATGACTCACATGAGATGAGGACACTTGTCATATCAGTAACCTTATAAAAGCTGTTTTATTCTACACGTGGGGCCTGCCATGTTAGGATCACATGACCAGCCAAACACTACTTGATTTATTTCAGTAACCGGCATGTTATTGGACACTTTCACTCATGGATTAAATTAATCATGGCTGATTGTGAATAGTGAATTTCTACAATGGCATCTTTAACTGAAAACATTTGCATTTGAATGATGCTGCATCCACACCACTAAGTAAGACTCACATACCGAGTAAGTCCAAGACTACATTTTAAAAAGAATTACTGAGTGCCCCTTTAAGTGAAAAGATACTTTTTGGGGCCAGTGTATTTGAGTTAATTGATATGACAAGTTAGATAATTAAATAAGAGCTGGTAAAAGCATTCTATTGAGTTTGGTTGGGGAAAATACTCACCCGGGCAGTCCGCCTGCTTCCATCATATTGGCCAGCGTCACATCATTTGACCACACGTCATACTGCCACTTTCGTAGACCCAACACCCCACAGAGCACACGACCAGTGTGCAGTCCCACACGCATGTTCAGATCCACCTCTGTAGCTTCAGCCACTGACCTGTTCAGCAGGTCACAATGTCTTTAGGCATAATAAAATAAAACATAATTTCAATCATTAAAAGAGTGGACTATGATAAACATTGTCTGTTAGCAGAGATTTATGTTTTGTTGCATGTACAGTTAACAACTCAGACGGTTTGTGTGGATCTCTTGTATCTTCCACTGCTGAAATCGTATTTCTTTTCTCATTTTTTATTGAAGAGAGCACACTGACTTCTGTTCTGCATGATAAAAGGATAAAGCTGATCTTTTGCACAAACTCCATCACACACCAGATGGCAACATAGATTTTACTTGCATTCATTTTGCTATTACTATGACTCATATTTCCAGTTAGTGATTTGAAAAACCCTTAAGTACTAAACTTAAACAAGTTACAAGTACAAGTTACTAACAAAAAGTAGCTCACAACATTTAGATATTGTATTTAGATACAGAACAAGTGACCCTTTGCTATGCACTTCTGACCAATCCTGTGTTAACAACTGTTGCCCTGCCACCATCTGACATGCGATAGCTATTTTACAATGACAGCCTATGGGAGTAATGTGTGTTTGAGTACTTTTAAGCGGGATTTTATCAAATAATTAAAAAAAATTAAAACACGTTGTTGCAGGTCATTTGTAATAGTGACACGAGCTAGCCAGAGAGGATACCCGCAGGGTTTTTCTTTCTTTTTTCGAAATAATCTTTAAATAAATCTGGAGAAGAGCATGATTTGGATTAAACTGTGTCAGCCCTCATTCCCAAATGAACATATAACATCTGCAAAGACACCTACATTTACTCCATGGTAAACTAAAGCTAATAACTGAATGTTAATTCATATATGTATTGAAGTCATAGTAAAATCGATAGTAACTAAACAGTTCACAGCATCAAACTGAGTGTGTTATGAGACGTTATAAACAGCTCTGTTCACTTACGCTGATGTTATTAGATGTGTAGTTTAAGTTTTTCTCCTTTCAAGTGACTGTAATAATTGTAAAAATATTATCTATTCCGTTTATGAGAATATTTAGCCAAAAACCACGTCGTTCATGGCATTCTCCCATTCATTCCAATGGGGAGTTCTGCAGAGCTTGTCAGAACGCGCAACCGTAGCCAAGGTGGGCCGAGCTTAGCGAAGGGTCAATTGGATGATATTATTTAACCTAGAGCCACCCCACATCCTCATGCAGGTACATTATGGTTTGGCTTCCTTATCTGGTATGCATAATTTAATTTAAAACGACTGATCTCAGTTCAGGACACTCTGGGCTGTTATTAAAAGGTTACAATTTCAAAGCATGGAGTCATGTTACAAACAACATGTTGCTGATCTCAGTAAAGTTTGTCTGTGGGAGAAACGCCAAAAAAATTACATCTAGTAAGAAAGCGAATTAAGTTTTTATATTGAAACCTGTTTGTATCAAAAGAGTAACATCTCTAGTTTCATCCAATATGCCATTCGTATACTGCCAGCGATTTATCAATGACCTCTTGTAAGGAGAAAGAGCCTCACCACAGAAATCCTGTATTCACTGTGCATTAAAACATTGAGAATCAGTGGGTTCATCCAAAAGCTGAAAATGTTGCTTTCAGAGGCTTTATATGGAGTTAGGATGAAAATACGATTTTGAACCGTTCTGAGACCAGTGCAGTCACAGCACACTCGTGGTTAAATCAACCACTAAATAGGAAGCTAGGGAGCATCCTATAACTTTCCTATGCAGCCAAGTGCATTCACTCCAAACTTCCGGTCAAAAGTTCAGTTTCAGGCTGCAGATGATGGTTGGACCACTCAACATGTTTGGCAGACATGGGATAATGGTAATCAGTACATAGATTCAGAATTTATAAATGTAAAATTTTATTTTAACATGATAGGCAGTGATTGGACGATGCTGGCTATTACATTTAATCAGAATTAATTATGCTAATTTCTGATTGGTAAAATGCTTCAGTACTAGTTATCACTTGTTTGTTTGACAGTGCAAAGAGAGAGCATTGAGATTTTGTTGCCAAAGTAGAAAAAAAAACATTGTAATGTAAAAGTCAAATCAAGTCAAATAGTTTTTTATTTGTGCTTTTCCCAATACACATTGTTCCAAAGCAGCTTTACAGAAAATCAGCTGTAATGTCTGTAATGTCTCAAAAACATGAATAAACAACACTCCAGGAAACATAATAAACAATTTGTTAAAAAAAAGGTCAACCAATGGTAGGTTTTGCAGATACCGTTAACTAAGGTAGCTATCAGCCGATAGTTTTTAAAATCAATAATATGAATTAAAACTTTACACTTAAATGTAAAATATAATGCTGAACTTGAGTAAGTATCACTTTCCTTGGCAATAGTTTAACAAATTTCTCCCACACTGGTACCTTCTTCAAAGCCTTTGAATCAGAAATGAATGAAACTCAAGTCTCGTCTTTTTAAATGTAGTTTTAGAATATTATTGTAATATATATGCTGTCTTTTATGTTTGCAAACATTTTAAATGTAATTTTAGAATATTATTGTAATGTATATGCTGTATTTTATGTTTACAAACTCTTATTTTTTAATAAAACTGTTTATGAACTCTTATTTTGAAATTGTTTTAGTTCTTGGTCTTGTCTCTGTTCTCTGTGCTCCCCTTGATAGGGATGGACAATACCACTTATTTTCTTTTCGATCCAATACCAATAATTTCAAGTCCAATATCGTCAATACCGATACCAATACTGATACTTCCATTACATTTTTTTTTTTTTTTTTTGATTACTTGGGATAAAATGGGTAATTTAAAATAATATTTTTAGTCATAATTCAAGACATTAGTATTTTTTTTTTTTTTTTTTTTTTAGCCTAAACAGAAAATGTTCAGACTTTTATTTTGATTAACCTAACAAAAATAAACCATTTCACTACCGTAACTATAGTTTAACCATGGTATTTAGTTAAACCACAGTTACCACATAATTAACCATGGTTACTACTACAATATTACTTTAGTAAAACCATGGTTAATTATTTTTTTAATTATATATTAACAACGATTACACACAATTATAAGAAATAAGAAATGTCACCTTTAGATATGTTGTTATTTTAGTGTGAATTTACTCAAGAAGCAGTGGTGTAGTAGTGCCTGAAGAGGTGGGCATACTGTGAATTTATGAAAAATAATATGCATGCGTATGCATCCGATCTCTAAAATTAATTTACATTTATATACCGTTCATGTAAAATGTATAATACAATTTTTTTCCATTAAAATTGGGACTAATTGTAATTATAGTCCCACATAAACTTACAATATGTATATCAGGGTAAGTTTCTTGCTGGCATGGTGTACACTGCTAAGAACAATGGTATGGTAACTTCATGTTAAATATATATTTAAATTAATAGGTTTAATTTCAAACCATTCTAACTAATGAACTAATTCATAATACGCAATAAACTAAGCATTGTAGCTAATATGAGTATTAATGTTCACGTTAACACGTTATCTTGTATTACCATATATAGCCTACATAAAAATGAATGGTTATTTTTTTATTTTTTTTTTTGTATTTGTGTACTATTATGTGCTTTTCTGTCTAGAGTGAAATTGTTTTCCTACTTAGAAATATACATTTAACTTATTTAATATCACGAGAAAAAGGCACCACTGACAGCAGTAAAAGAAAAAAAACAGCATCAAAAACTATAAGGGGTGCAATAACATGCAGTATTTTCACACAGCTTACTTGCATAAGTTCAATTTAAATGTATATACATACATTTACGTTTAGCAGGGAAATAAATATGCAGTTTCTCCAGGGATGCTTGTGTATCAGACGCTAGAAATGTCCCGCCCCTTACTAAAACGGAAAATATGATTGGTTAGCAAATATCCAATCGCGTCTGAAATGAACGTTCTGATTGGTGGATCAGCTTAGTCCGACTGGCTATCTTGCCAGTGCTCTCCAGGGGCTTGTTGCACCAGCTGTGCGTAAGTTCAAACTTAGCCTAGTTGTGGCGTAAATGGGCACTAAGTCACAATTTACGCACTATTAATTATTTGAGCGTTGCACCATTAAACTTAGGTAGGACGTAACCCTACGTATAAAATAAATATTTACGGCAGACTCCGACCATGAGTAACTGATGGAATAAAAAAGTAGAATGATATTTTAACACATCAGTGAGCTCATGTTTTGCGTGACAGGCATCAATCATTTCGACATACATTATGTTGACATTTACGAGAGAGAGAGAGAGAGAAAACATACTTTTAAGCGGCTCTTCAGGATGAAACCGTTCTAACGGTGCAGTTTTCAGGGTGTGACTCCCGGTGTCAAGTTTCAACACATTCAAAATATATATAGGATATTAAAATGAACAAATGTCTGTTTTTCCAGCCTGTTGTATTAGTATTTATTTATCACCCCTCATTTATTTTAGATACAGTTTCTGTAATATTGTTATTACACAGGGCAAATATACTATTTATTAAATCTACTTTTATTACGTATCATATTTTAATGGGAATATAATTTATTACAGCTGACAGTTATGTGAGAAAACAAGGTTGAACATCAACCTTAACAAGATCACATAGAAGTTCACGGCTTTTTAACACTTCTGTATATACAGGTGCATCTCAATAAATTAGAATGTCGTGGAAAAGTTCATTTATTTCAGTAATTCAACTCAAATTGTGAAAATCGTGTATTAAATAAATTCAATGCACACAGACTGAAGTAGTTTAAGTCTTTGATTCTTTTAATTGTGATGATTTTGGCTCACATTTAACAAAAACCCACCAATTCACTATCTCAAAAAATTAGAATACATCATAAGACCAATAAAAAAAACATTTTTAGTGAATTCTTGGCCTTCTGGAAAGTATGTTCATTTACTGTATATGTACTCAATACTTGGTAGGGGCTCCTTTTGCTTTAATTACTGCCTCAATTCAGCGTGGCATGGAGGTGATCAGTTTGTGGCACTGCTGAGGTGGTATGGAAGCCCAGGTTTCTTTGACAGTGGCCTTCAGCTCATCTGCATTTTTTGGCTCTTGTTTCTCATTTTCCTCTTGACAATACCCCACAGATTCTCTATGGGGTTCAGGTCTGGTGAGTTTGCTGGCCAGTCAAGCACACCAAGACCATGGTCATTTAACCAACTTTTGGTGCTTTTGGCAGTGTGGGCAGGTGCCAAATCCTGCTGGAAAATGAAATCAGCATCTTTAAAAAGCTGGTCAGCAGAAGGAAGCATGAAGTGCTCCAAAATTTCTTGGTAAACGGGTGCAGTGACTTTGGTTTTCAAAAAACACAATGGACCAACGCCAGCAGATGACATTGCACCCCAAATCGTCACAGACTGTGGAAACTTAACACTGGACTTCAAGCAACTTGGGCTATGAGCTTCTCCACCCTTCCTCCAGACTCTAGGACCTTGGTTTCCAAATGAAATACAAAACTTGCTCTCATCTGAAAAGAGGACTTTGGACCACTGGGTAATAGTCCAGTTCTTCTTCTCCTTAGCCCAGGTAAGACGCCTCTGATGTTGTCTGTGGTTCAGGAGTGGCTTAACCAGAGGAATACGACAACTGTAGCCAAATTCCTTGACACGTCTGTGTGTGGTGGCTCTTGATCCCTTGACCCCAGCCTCAGTCCATTCCTTGTGAAGTTCACCCAAATTCTTGAATCGATTTTGCTTGACAATCCTCATAAGGCTGCGGTTCTCTCGGTTGGTTGTGCATCTTTTTCTTCTACACTTTTTCCTTCCACTCAACTTTCTGTTAACATGCTTGGATACAGCACTCTGTGAACAGCCAGCTTCTTTGGCAATGAATGTTTGTGGCTTACCCTCCTTGTGAAGGGTGTCAATGATTGTCTTCTGGACAACTGTCAGATCAGCAGTCTTCCCCATGATTGTGTAGCCTAGTGAACCAAACTGAGAGACCATTTTGAAGGCTCAAGAAACCTTTGCAGGTGTTTTGAGTTGATTAGCTGATTGGCATGTCACCATATTCTAATTTTTTGAGATAGTGAATTGGTGGGTTTTTGTTAAATGTGAGCCAAAATTATCACAATTAAAAGAACCAAAGACTTAAACTACTTCAGTCTGTGTGCACTGAATTTATTTAATACACGAGTTTCACAATTTGAGTTGAATTACTGAAATAAATGAACTTTTCCACGACATTCTAATTTATTGAGATGCACCTGTACATTTGAAGGCTGCTTATTGGATCAATACAGGTAAACGTCAGAATATGCGAATACGCATTACTTTACGGAAAGCTTACGACCTACTAGCTAAGTCTTGCCTTAAGAACAGGTGGTGCAACCAAATTCAGCATTGACTTAGTTACAAACTAACTAGTAGTTACTAAGCCCTTAGTGTGATCTTTACATCCTAACTTACGTGAGATTACGCACAGCTGGTGCAACCCGACCCAGTACATCTCCGTGCGCATTTAGAGAGAATCTCTGTACATTTTTTTAAATAATAAAAATAAAACACAATTCACTCAAGGGTGCTTGCGTTATTATCGCGTTATTAGACTGAAAAAGTTCCGGGTCAAAAGCCTACTTGTTGCTCTGGCGGCCACACGTATCATCACTTATTTCAGGTGGGCATACGCAAAATCCTAAAAAAGACAGGTGGGCATACGGCATATGCGTGCGTATGCCCTAGACTACACGACCAGAAGCTGTTTCTCTGATTTTCTATCATTACCTCTACAAGGCACTAATCCCTCTCGTTTGAACGAGTCTTGTGATGGCGCAAGCTATCATCTGCTTGTGTCTTTCAGCATGCATGTTAAGATGAGCGGAAGAAGAAATAGTTCCCATCCTGCACAAGTATTTGCTAATATAGCCTAATCCATTTTATTTCACTTTGAAGCTTATGATTATTGTTTGTGGTAACCAAATAATAATGTCCCTAGTTCAAAACTAAATTATTTAGAATCGGTATTTTTGTGTGAGGATCGATATTTCTGACAAAATATCAGGATCGGAAGTATCGCTACTTTAGGATCGATCCGCCCATACCATGAAGGTCGCTGAATGAACTCAGGGTTTCAGGATTGGTTTCAGGTTGACAAATTCAAACCAATCCAATCAGGCTTAATTGGTACCATGATGCAGCTCATCAACTTTCTCTGTCAAACTCAGGCTTCGATCCTGATTTTAAGATTAGATTTTTTATTTTTTTTACCGAGTTTTTTATTGCAATAAAGTAAACGATAACAGCACTGAACACACATACAAGAGTACATAACTAAAGGGAAAAAGCAAAGAAAGATATAAAATATACAAACAGATCAACAAGGGGAACATCAGTCAATAATAATAATAATTAAAAAAAAATCATTCAGTTATTCTTGTTATAACTTAAGTTTAAGAGATTTTACCATAAGAGACATGTCAGCAAGAAATGCTTCAAATCTAGGCACAGTATTGAGAAACTTGCTTTTGTGGATAAAATATTTGCAATGCAAAATAAAGAAATTAACAATAAGTTCAACCGCATGGTTACCACCAGAAAAATAAACACATCTTTCAATGAAAAACATAAAACACATTTTAGAAAAGGTGATGGATAGCTACTTAAACTCTCCCAAAAAGGATGTATCTGATTACATTGATAAAATAAGTGAAGCAAGGTTTCTTCTTACAGAAGACACGTAAATTATAAATATCAGCAAAAATAGAAACCTGGGAGTTTGTTGGATAGATATTATGTAATATTTTAACATTTATTTATTCTAGGGGATGTATGAGTTCTATTATGTAATATTTGCTTTACATGTTTACTATGAAATTTTTTGTCAAGAAGGTTAACGCCATCCAGTAAAAGTTTGGGCATAATTGTTTTTCTCTCATTAAAGCAAAGGTATGTTTTAAATAAATGTATGTAGCTTGGTGACAAAGCTTTGATGACAGAATTATAAGTCCTTGCCGGCAGAGGAAAATTAAAGTAATAAATTCTTCATATTCAAGAATACTGCCATTATTTTTAAATAAATCCAAAACAAAAATAATACCTCTATCAAACCATTTGTCCATGAAAAGGGATTTGCTTCGGATTACAATGTTCGAGTTATTCTATAGAATTTCTTTGTGGGGAGAAAAGTTGTGTATGTAACAATTTCCACGCAAGCAGAGCATGTTGGTGAAATTTAGAGAGAGATACGGGTCTCTTAGATGGAGTAAAACTGCATTTTAAAAAAAGTCTAAGCCTCCAAATCTAATGAATATGGAGTTAGGGATAAAATACCACAATGAGCTGTAGTTACTTAAGCATTTTTTTAACCAGTTAATTCTGAAGGAGCTAACTAGTTCACTGAAATCTAAGACTTCAATCCCACCTTCAAAACATTTATTAGATAAGACAGATTTTCTAATTTTGTGGGATTTATTTTTCCAAATAAAATTCAATAATATTTTGTTAATGTCTATGCAAATTTTGTCACTGACAAATAAAGATAATGAAGGATAGACACAACAAGATAAGCCTTCGACTTTAGAGAGAAGAACTCTGCCATAAATCGATAAGTCACGCTGTAGCCAATTGTTAAAATTAGTTTTGGTTTTCACTATTTTGGGGTAAAAATTAAGTTGATTGCGCATTAATCTATCTTTGGTGAGAAAGGTCCCAAGTACTTGACACAATCTTTCACAGGTAAATGTTGTATAAACATTGCTGAGTATCATAAAGAGAAAATAGTTCTAATAATCCTGAGGCTTCCGAGAAGAACTTAATAATATTAATACACGGGAATTTGACTTTTGTCTCTAAGGAATATGGTAGTATCATCAGCTAGTAGATATTTTATTTTCTTTACCAAATATAGATACACCTCTTATGTTGGGATTTTGTAAAATATTAATTGACAGTAATTCCAAAGCTAAAAGAAAAAGGGAAAATGGGGCAACCTTGACGCACACCTCTGTCACAATTAAAGTGTTTAGTAGCTGACAAGCCAACCAAAACTGAACTATTAATGTCTTTATAAAGCATTTCCACCATGTTAATAAAAGGCCGCCCAAAACCAAGAAGTCAAGAGATTTTATCAAGAACTGGTGCTCTAATGAGTCGAATGCTTTATAAAAATCTAAGAACAACATAATAGCGTCCGAATCAATATATTCAGAAGTCAATTAAGTCAAGAACTAATCTTATATTGCAACTAATGTGTCTAGTTTTGTGTTTCGCCAATTATATTATCAAGGTCCGATTTTAAGCGAATAGCAAGTAATTTATAATCTATATTTAACAGTGTTATTGGTCTCAAATTCTCAATTAATTGTGGGTCTTTATCAGGTTTGGGAATCAAAGAGATAAGTCCCTGCTTCATTGTAGACGTCATTTCTCTCTTTTTTTTTTTTTTAATACAATCTCTAAACAGCTTAAATAAAGGATCCTTTAAAAGATCCCAAAAATGAATTTTTAACAGCAGCTGTCGTGTTTGTGGACCAGGAGAGACTGTCAGATATATGGATTCCCAGAAATTTAAAACTGCAAACTCTTTCCACACAGTTTCCATTTATAAAGATAGGAGGGGGGTCAGCTCTGCACTTCCTGAAGTCCAAGATGAGTTCTTTAATTTTCTTTCTTTTTTTTTTTTTTTTTTAAATGAGTAAACATTTAATAGTTCAGATCAACAATACTTGTAGTGATCCATTTTGTTCAACACAGACCTGGTATTATATGATGGCACTCAATTCAATGATTTGCTCTGAAGCCAGAACAGATAATATGAAAGAAAGAGGAAATTTACCATCAGCTTTGTTAATGATGGTTAGAAATGGTGGCTAATAACAGAGTACAGAGCAGCTGGAGAACAACTTGAGAACAGGAAATTAGTTATTTGAGAACTACAAAAAAGGCTATATATGGCAATATACTTTTAATTTGTAAAACTTAACTTCTGTCCTGTAAATACAGAGCACCTGAATAAGTGCAACAACCGATCAGATGCTGTACAACTGTTAAATAATAATCTCCAAGTACATTTGTTGTGTTGTATGACATATTGAGAATTACTCTTGTACAAAGAAAATATCAGGCAACAAAAACAGATTTCCACAAATAAGGACTCTGACTGAATGAATCAGACAACAGTCACTCAGGTCCACCACGCTGGATGAAGTCCATTTCTTCTAATGCAAGGGTTCTTCTGCGGTATCTCTGAGGGAGATCTCTAACTACAGCAATGCTGTCAGGGGTGCCAGGGAGTCGGGTGACAGGTCCTGGTGGTCTGGGGAGGTGACATAGATGTTGAGGGTAGAGGTGCAGATGCAAAAATCTCTGGGATACTTGCTGCAAGCAGATTTAGTGCCTCTTGTACATTTGGCCTGGGGAAACCTTTTAGATCTGGGAATTTAATTAAAGGTGCATGCTGTCGCACAACCTGCACGACCCGACTGGCAGCTGCCATCTTGCCAGACAAGACCACATATATGTTCACCACCAGAGGGCACTGATGTCACTACAAAACATATGATATCTAGCAGTGTAACAGAACCTTATTTTGCCATGCTGACCTCCGAATCACACTAGACATTGTGATGGCATTAGCCTGTCAGTTCTTTAATTTTCTTTGTGTTTAGCGACAGGTTGTTTTCAGAGCACCACAACGTCAGTTTTCGGACCTTGTCATGATAGGCAGACTCATCGCCTCCAGAAATGAGTCCAATCACTCATCTGTAGTGTCATCTGCGAATTTTATAATGTGTTTGGAGGAGTATATGGAGATACAATCATATGTATAGAGGCAGTAGAGTAGTGGACTCAGCACACATCCCTGTGGGGAACCGGTGCTGAGAGTGAGGGTGGAAGAGAGGTGGAGACTGAGCCTGACAGACTGAGGTTGGTTAGTGAGAAAATCCATAATCCAGGTGCAGAGTTGTGCAGAGAGGCCCAGGTGGAGGAGTTTCCTGATGAGTATGTCCGGTATGATAGTATTGAAAGCAGAACTATAATCAATAAAGAGCATCTGGACATATGTGTTCCTCTGTGTTCCAGGTGCTCCAGAGCCTTGTGGAGGGCTGTGGCAATGGCATCTTCTGTCGACCTGTTGGCCCTGTAAGCAAATTGATGGGGGTCAAAAGTGGGAGGGAGACTAGCTTTAATATGCCTCAATACTAGTCTCTCTATACACATTGTGACAATAGAAGTAAGGGCAATGGAGACAGTCATTTAAACTGTCTACAACAGGCTTCTTTGGGGCCGGGATGATAATGGCTGATTTAAGGCAGGGTGGGACGATGGCTTGTGACAGGGACAGATTGAAGATGTTTGTAAAGACAGCAGCAAGTCCGTAGGCACAAGCCCTGAGTACCTTTCCAAGCAATCCATCAGGTCCTGCAGCCTTTCTCGGATTCACTGACTTGAACACCTGTCTCACCTCGTGTTCCTGTACAGTCAGTGTCTGGGTTCCTGTATCAGGAGGAGATGTATGTTGGAGTGGAGACTTTGTATCAAAACATGCAAAGAAACAATTTAGCTCCTCTGCCAGTGATGTGCTGGTGTTGCAGCCAGTAGTGGCGCTGCCCTTGAAGTTTGTAATATGCTGCACTCCCTGCCACACCCTCCTAGTGTTGTTTCCAGTAAAATTGTTCTCTATCTTCCTCTTGTAGACCAGCTTAGCATCTTTGATGCCTCTTTTTAGGTTTGCTCTTGCAGTACTGTAAAGAGCCCTATCACCTGATTTGAAGGCCATATCACGAGCTCCGAGTATAGACTTCTGACGTCATCCAGGGTTTCTGGTTTGAAAATACCCGGATGCACTTCTCCTCAGTGACTATGTCAGTACAATACACAGTACAAGGGATAACTGTAAAACTATGAAGCAATTAAAGACATTTACACAACAAGAAGAAACAGCGGCTGCTATGAGAGCTCAAGAGGACTGCTGCAAACAAATTCTTAATGTGATAAAAAAAATATATAAAACAGCTGGTATATCAATGCGTAAGTGAACATATAGGCCCACAACAAGAAAACACAGGCTTATTAATTTTAAAAGCTTAAATTATTTAAAATATAAAAGCTTTTATATTTATATGAATTAAACTTTATCATTCAAAACTATTACAAATAAATATAGGCTACTATTGATTACAAAACGAATAGAGACTATAAAGATGAATTTTCTCCCTAAGTATATTTTCCTTTTTCAAAATCTACCAGTTAGTATATCAAAAAGTGTTTTTAGACAATGGAATAAACTACTTTATACATATATATGGGATAATAGGAAACCTAGAATTAGTCTTCTTAAGTTGTCAAAAAGGCTTGGAGGACTAGAATTCCCAGATTTAATAAATTATTATAAATCTGCCCAAATTCAACTATATTGATTTGGATGAATCTAAAGTGAAATGGAGGAAGACGGAACTTTATCAAATGGGGGAACCTATTAGTATATCCCTTTTCTTACCCAAACAAAGCAACAAATTTAAATCAATAGATAATATTTGTATTAATAGTACTTTTAGAATTTGGTTAGAAAAAAATACAAATTGTAAAATTAAGACAGATATAGTTAATTTACAAGAAATTGCTAAAGATCCTGATTTCATGCCAAACAGATTAGATAATACATTTAAGTTTTGGGCAGATAGAGGTCTGAGAAGATATCACCAACTGTTCACTGATAAAGGAATGGATATCTTTTCAAACCTAGCAAAAAATATGAGCTTCCAAATTCATTTTTTAAATTATTATTATTTACAGGTAAGTAGATATTTATTAACAGAAGTTAATGTAAAAGAAATAAAAAAGGAAATGCATCCATTAATAAATTATATAACTGATACATACAGTGCATCCGGAAAGTATTCACAGCGCTTCACTTTTTCCACATTTTGTTATGTTACAGCCTTATTCCAAAATGGATTAAATTCATTATTTTCCTCAAAATTATATTAATGACAACATGAAAGAAGTTTGTTTGAAATCTTTGCTAATTTATAAAAAAAAAAAAAAAAAAAAAAAAAAAAAAACACATGTACATGAGTATTCACAGCCTTTGCTCAATACTTTGTTGAAGCACCTTTGGCACCATTACAGCATCAAGTCTTTTTGAGTATGATGCTACAAGCTTGGCACACCTATTTTTGGGCAGTTTCTCCCATTCTTCTTTGCAGGACCTCTCAAGCTCCATCAGGATGGATGGAGAGTGTCAGTGCACAGCCATTTTCAGATCTCTCCAGAGATGTTCAATCAGGTTCAAGTCTGGGCTCTGGCTGGGCCACTCAAGGACATTCACAGAGTTGTCCCGTAGCCACTCCTTTGTTATCTTGGCTGTGTGCTTAGGGTCGTTGTCCTGTTGGAAGATGAACCTTCGCCCTAGTCTGAGGTCCAGAGCGCTCTGGACATCAAGGATGTCTCTGTACATTGCTGCATTCATCTTTCCCTCGATCCTGACTAGTCTCCCAGTTCCTGCCATCGGGTTACTGGTCACCTCCCTGACTAAGGCCCTTCTCCCCCAATCGCTCAGTTTGGCCGGGCGGCCAGCTCTAGGAAGAGTCCTGGTGGTTCCAAACTTCTTCCATTTACGGATGATGGAGGCCACTGTGCTCATTGGGACAATCCTGTCTTGGAGGTCTACAGACAATTCCTTGGACTTCATGGCTTGGTTTGTGCTCTGACATGCACTGTTAACTGTGGGACCTTATATAGACAGGTGTGTGCCTTTCCAAATCATGTCCAATCAACTGAATTTACCACAGGTGGACTCCAATCAAGTTGTAGAAACATCTCAAGGATGATCAGTAGAAACAGGATGCAGCTGAGCTCAATTTTGAGTGTCATGGCAAAGGCTGTGAAAGGTTGTACATGTAATTTTGTTTTTCATTTTTTTTTTTTTTTTTTATAAATTTGCAAAGATTTCAAACAAACTTCTTTCATGTTGTCATTATGGGGTATTGTTTGTAGAATTTTGAGGAAAATAATGGATTTAATCCATTTTGGAATAGGGCTGTCACATAACAAAATGCGGAAAAAGTGAAGCGCTGAGAATACTTTCCGGATGCACTGTATAACTAATCCAATAAACATTTTAGGAATTTTAAAGAGTGCCCTTGAAAGAGATATACAGGACACTCTGAATAAAATTAGATGTATGTGGGAGGATGAATTAAAAATAAAAATTAGTCAGCAAGACTGGGAAGAAATATCATATAATACATTCCATACTACTCAATCCAGTGTTTGGAGGGAATATGCTTGGAAGATACAAATGAGATTTTTTTTACAGTCAAATTCTATACGAGTGCTCTAAATTGACAACTTATTGAATTGAAGTGATTAGACAGGTTAATTTAATATTTGACTGCACGATAGAAATACATACAGAAAAACTTGTTTTGGGTAAAATGCCATTGTCCTTAAGAAATAAAACTGAACAAAATATATTTAGGGTAATCAGAATAGCAGATTTGAAACAGATTACAAAAATTTGGTTTAAACCAGAACCCCCACAATTTCAAAGATGGAGAGAAACAATTTTGGAAATATACAGAATGGAGAAAGTAACTTTTAAAATTAATAATAAAAGTCTGGGATGTGAACATAAATGAGATTTGCTTAAAAATATTATAAATTAATTTAGATAGATTATTTCCTTCAGATTCTTAATTTTTCCACAAAATTAGTTAAAATATGAGGTATGATGTCCTATTTCATTTAATATATATATATATATATATATATATATATATATATATATATATATATATATATATATATATAAGGAGTTGATGCCTTAACTTTCCAATTTATTTGAAACAAAATATAACATGTAAATGAATGAATTACACGTTATTTATAGAATATGCTGTGAATGGTTATTTAATATGGTTATTCAAAATAACATTGTGTTTTTTGTATTTCTCTTTCTTGATGTACAATTTGTACACTGTCTTTAGTAAAAAAAAATTGTAAAAAAAAAAGAAAGAAAAAAAATTTAAAAGCATAAAAAAGGCTACTTTTGATTAATTAAAATGTGATTTGGAATACTGTATGCAAAAAAACAATGTTATGCAATAATTAAGATGTATTTGTTCTTTTTATAAAAGACATAATTATAATAATAATTTTCTTTATTTATCACACATTATACATTTTGCACATATACAGTGAAATTCTTCTTTTTCACATATCCCAGCTAGGCTGGGGTCAGAATGCAGGGTCAGCCATGATACAGCACCCCTGGAGCAGATAGGGTCAAGGGCCTTGCTCAAGGGCCCAACAGTGGCATATTGGCGGTGCTGGGCCTTGAACCCCTGACCTTCTGATCAGTAACCCAGAGCCTTAACCGCTGAGCTACCACTGCCCCTCTAAAATAGACATTTTGTGTACTGCTTATATTGCTTATATTATTATAACTTCAAGTAAAATAATGTGTTCATCTCGAGTTCACCCCTTTCCATAGCAATCTTGAGCTTTTAATGTTTTAAAATTTATTTTTTGCAGGTATCATATTAATCCATTTTACTGGCTATTATATAGATAGACTAATATATTATGTTTATATTTTCAAAGATATATTTTGCTATGGCTAAAGAGGTAAATGAAAAGCAATTAAATTTTAAATAAAATACAACACTATCTGCTGAAAATCTACATTTAGATTCTCAAATAAATAATTTATCATGAAGAGTCGATTTTGTGGATTTTTAAGATTTTATTTGTAAAGTGTGCTTTAAGAGACACGTTTCAGAGATGTCATTTTACTCACAGCTGATTTGTTCAGCATCTGTTAGCGATCTGTAATCCAGAACGAAACCTGCTACGGAGCAGGTTAGCCATGTAGCTTAAGTTGCCATGGAGATGAACACCGCTAAAAGCCGACCAACTTTCATGGTACTAAAAACCTGGGGTTGAGGCAAACTAAACTAAAACTTACCAGGCTAGCCACCGAAACCGGCATGGTACAGGCCACAGGTGTGTCTTGTTAGCCTTGTAAATCTCTGTGTATATATTGCCCTCATGTGCCCTCTGTCTTTGGTGGTTCTTGTCCTTTACTGGATGTTTTGTAGCATGTTTTCAGTTCTGGTTTTCTCCTAATCTCTACCTTACTTTGCTTTGCTTTGTATTTTTCCTTTTGTGTAATAAATCTGCACTTGGATCCACATACTCAGCCTCTGCTACATTATAGAAGAACTAACTCAAAAGAAATGGATCCAGCAGTAGAATTCCAGTGTCTCAGGCAAGATGAAACCCCATTGGGGAGTATTTTGAGCAGTTGCAAATTGTTTAGATTGGGAGGATCTTACTTTGAAGGACCTCTTCCATTTTTGCGTCAATGAGCCCATCAAGTCATGGCTGCCATGGCAGTTTTAACTGTACTTTGGAACAGTACATAGATCATGCTCTACTGCTAAGCTCCTCCCCCTACACAGTGGAGTACTGCTCCATTCTCAATGCAGCTCTCAATGCTCTCTCCTCAGAGATTCCCACAATGGAAGTCCCAGGGTTCCCAGCCTCTGTGGTTTCAACCTCGGTGGTCCTGGCGTCGGTAATCCAAAGGACCACGCCCTTCGTGTCACCGGCAGCTCTGCCACGGATCACGAGCCAGCATCCATGCCAGCCACAAACCACAAGCCAGCATCCACGCCTGCCACGGACCATGAGCTAGCATCCCCTGCCTCAACCCCTGAGGCTCTGCCACCAGAGTCTCCAGGTGCCTTGCTCTCTGGGTCCCCAGGTACCTTGCTCTCTGGGTCCCCAGGTGCCTTGCTCTCTGAATCCTCTGAGCTTCCTGTTACCCTGACCTCTGAGTTTCTTGTTACCCTTACCTCTAAGCCTTCTAAGTCCCCAGCTGCCCTGGCCTCTGAGCCTTATGAGTCCCCAGCTGCCCTGACCTCTGAACCCTCCGAGTCCCCAGCTGCCCAAGCCTCTGACCCCTATGAGTCCCCAGCTGCTCTGACAGCTGCCCTGGCCTCTGAGCCCACTGAGATCCCAGCTGCCTTGATCTCCAAGCCCCCAGCTGCCCTGACCTCTGAGTCTCCTGGTACTTTGATCTCTGCCTTGACCACTTCATCCCCAGCTGACTTGACCATTGAGCCCTCAGCGTCCCCAGCTGCCTTGACCTCTGTGTCCCCAGTGGCTTCGCCCTCTGAGACCCCAGTAGCTTCGCCTGGTCCGCCCTAGTTTCCTGGCCGTCCGCCTGGTCCGCTCTGGTCTCCTGGCCGTCCGCCTGGTCCGCCCTGGTCTCCTGGCCATCCGCCTGATTGTTCCACACATCAGGACCATCTGCCTGGTCATCCCTCACCTCCTGGCTGACCGCCTAGTTCATCTATGCCACCCTGGTCTCCTGGTCACTCGTCTACTCCACTTTGGCTTCCTGGTCACCCGCAGGCATGTCCTGATTCCCTGTGGCCTCTGCCCACTCTTGTTCCCTGTGGTCTCTGCCCAGTCCTGACCCTTAGTTGTTTCCCGCTCCTCTATTGACCCACCCATGGTCTCCTGCTTCTTGCCTATCCAGACTCTCTCAAGTTCATGTTTTGGGCATCAGGAGCCACCATTAAGGGGGAGGAAGGGGGGCTTGGTAATGTATATGCTGTCTTATGTTTACAAACTCAATTTTTCATAGTACTGTTTATGAACTCTTATTTTGAAATTGTTTTAGCTCCTGGTCTTGTCTCTGTTCTCTGTGCACCCCTTGATTTATCCCTGGTGTGTCTTGTTAGCCTTGTTAGTCTTTGTCGGTTCTTGTCGTTTTACTGGATGTTTTGTAGCGTGTTTTCAGTTCTGGTTTTTGCCTAGTCTGTACCTTGCTTTGTTATGTTTTGTATTTTTCCTTTTGTGTAATAAATCTGCACTTGGATCCAAATCCTCAACCTCTGCTACATACAATTATATATCCATGTGCCCTCACATGAACATCAAATTTATAATTTAGATTTATATATTAGACCATGCTCTGTTTCTTTTGAGCATTCTTTTTGAAGAACTGAAGTTTATTTTGTCAGAACAGAGAAAAGTTCAGGAAACTTTACAGTCAAAAAACTATAAAACGGAAAGCTATAAAACTGTTCCTGTGTGCATTCACGCGATGGACCATGCTCGTGCTTGACCTTCTCAAGCAAGAAAATGGCTTAGCAAAAGCAAAAACTCAGGCAGCATTTCACATAAGGTTTTCATTAACATGAAATTGATTTATTACTGATGATTAATTTATTAATCTACTTGGCAACAAAACCTCTTATAATCTGACTGGAACAAATTGGATGCCAGTCAACCCCGGAAAATAAAATCTCAACGGATCTGCACAAATTCATAAGACAATTTTTTTTTTTTTCAAAACAGCAAATTAAGGGGAAGGGTAAGCAGTTACCATGCTTGAATTTGTAACATTGTTCTAACCATTCAAACAGCTAGTGCCCTCTCCACCTTGTCGGCAATGCAGCTCTTCAGTGCAGTGATTAGTTATAAACAAATTAATTATGGTTGTGTTAAATGACAGATTTCTTTGTAAAATGACAATAATAATAAAGTGAGTTATATTCATACCTTGGCATTTCTCTGTAGATGTTTTAAATCTGCTTTTGAAGTGTCCATCTCTATAAATAGTGTAGTCACATTGCACAACATACTCCATGCGGAGTCAGTGATTATTATTTATTTTTTTTTATCTCTAGAGGGCGCAATTATATTGTTGAACCAAACTGTAGACTGTACAGACTGTAGAACCCTCCAGCGTCGGCCACAAAGAAATGAAACTAAAAATATCTATCGGAAATTATCAGTTTATTTTTTCCATTAGGCGGAACCAGCACACACAAAAATTAAAAAACACTCAGTTTCCTTGAACAGTCAAACAAATGTTCAGTGAGCCGGCTCATTTGGCTGCTACATGAGTGCAACGAATGACCTAATCACTCCAATATCTTGCAAGAAATACTCCACAAAACAAACTCCAGTTTTTAGCCGATGGTTAAAAAACACAACTATCTGCCCAATTAATCGGTCAACCTCTACTTTTATAGCTTGTTATTATTTAAAATTTAGGCCCCCTGCCCCCATTTGAAGACATACATTTTTAAAGAAAACTATTTGCTCTTAAATGTGTTTTTCTTTTTGCATGTTTATTAGGTGCTATTAGTTACAAATCAAAAAGGGAAATAAAAAATGCAAACAGCAGTCGCGCTCGGGTCTCAGGAGGTTAATTCAATATAATTCATCAATATCACCTGATGTATTTCAAGTAGGGTGAATAACTAATAAAACTAGAAAGCACCCTATTAAATAAAACTGAGTCCAAATATTGTGATAAATAGCAGCAATACATAAACCTAAAAAAAGATGGCAAATTCCCTTTAAGGCTACGTAGGGCTATAGTAAATCAGTTAATCATTTATGTGAACTATTTCATTTACATAAACCATTCAAAAAAATGAATCAAAGTTCCCCACGCTAGTACGCTACATATAATTGTTTGTTTTAACCGGTTTATTTACATGAACTGTCACTTAAATTATTTGGTTTTCCCAGCGCTACATGAGACAGAGATGATGTTTCAGGTGAGTGAGTTTGATTTCTCCCTCGGTTCCATTACTGCTTTCACAATACAATGTGACAAGTGAAGCATTTTGTGATGCTACAGCGCTGCTCGTTGGAATAATTAGCTCATTACTGGAAAAGCTATACTACACCGAATATAGCTGTGCTACTGTCAAGCTACTGAAAAATGTAGCAACTCCCTAACAATGATGCAAAACTAATCTATATACTGTATGTTTAATATATGTAGGAAATGACCCAGATTAGGAACCCCCCGCACATTGTCCTTACATTTTGATTTATTTTTCTTGCCTTTACAATTTGAAGTATAATCATTTAAATTATGCTTTAAAAAACTCACTCAGATCCAAGGCAGGTACTAGGATGAGATCTTTGGGAGGCATTCTAACCTTAAGGAAGGGCAACAGGTTCTCTTTTGTCATCAGCAAATCCTTACCGTCAATTTAAGAGAAGAAAATAAGCCAGACCTGTCTTCGGCAGACACAGTGCTGTTCCGATCAGTTTGTGCACAAGAAAGACACGAACATCGGTAGGAAGCAATAGTGAACTGCTTTGAGATACACTTGAGAAACAGCTAAAATAATGCTGGCTGTAGTATAGTTCAGACTCTGGACTGGGAATGCAATACTGCGGATTTAATCCGCCTGTGAGTGAAGTGTAGATTTATAGAGGAAAGTCATCATCACAGAGCTGTTGAGCTCGACACTTCAGCACAGGTAACTCCAGAGGTTATAAAACCCCTTCGCTCCTGGTGTCTCATTCATAACCACTGTAAAGCCTAGTGCACACTACAAAAGACTGAATGTCATCACTTGTGTTGTTATGATATAATTATGATATTACTTCATCAAATGTGACACATGTACACATTTAATTACAAAAGCGTTTTGTGATATATTTGCAACGTAAATAATAATTTCTGACTTCCTCATTCATAACTGTCCAATCTGCCAGAGTAGCAGACATACAGAATGAAGTTTAGAAAAACGTTGATATTTCTTACTTCGGATCGCATACGGTCTAGTCACACGAATTGAAACATTTAAATGCATCTGAAGCTCAAATCGATCAGAAAAGTCCACTTCTGCATATGATCGGAACTCCGTGTAGCCTCAGTGCAACTCTCCATTGGAAATAAATGACTTCCCTGTCTATTATCTGTCGGATGCAGTGAAAAGGCAACCGGAGTGGGCGGGTCTAGGCTAGAATAAGCTGCAATAAGGACCAGACCTTTTGCAGTTTAGTCTTGGCCTTATTTTAAGATAGGACTCACGTGATGGTGTCGATCATGTCCAGACCCATCTCCACACAGCAATGAGCGTGGTCAGTTTTGGGTTGAGTTAGTCCTGAAACACAGTAGTAGCAGTCGCCAAGAATCTTGATTCGCCTACAGTGATTCTCCTACCAATGAAAAGAGGAGAGAAGGGTAAACAATTGAAGGTGCACTCACTAATATTTTCACCAAGAATTAGCCAAATGCTGCTTAAAATATTTTAAGGAGGAGCATGCGTCAACTTCCCAAAAGTTTTTCCATTGCAACTACACAAAGCATTTAATAAACGTTCTCACATCTAAATACCTTTTTAAAAAACGTAATTTATTTAACAAACTTCTAACCGTAAATCTTGACCATCACTATGTAACTTTTATTATAGCTCCAATTAAGCTAAAAACCACTCAGAACACCTTAGCAGCTGCATTGCAACCACCCAAAACACCCAGGCAACCAGTGTTTTTTGCAAAGGTAAAACCATTCATATTTTCTTCTGAAAATGTAAAAATCTTGTGTGTATTTCTTATACTATCAAAAAAAAAAAGATAAACCGTTAGAAGAAACCCTTCATATGCGATTCAGGGGATACAGGCCCAAATGTGCAGCAGATCACACTGATCTTCCTCTACACTAGGCAGCTGGGCTGGGACACTTCTGAACTAGCACAGTCACTTCAGGAACCTACAACAGTTTTAAGAGGTAAACACTAACACTAAATCAAGAACAAACTTAACCTCTCATACCCAAGCACTGATTCTGAAAATTGTGCTCCTCCTTAAAAGCTACTGGTTATACATACTGTGTGTGTTCAAATAAATAGCAGTGTGTTAATAAGAGTGAATAAAGTGCAAATATTTCTTAATAGCTTTTACATATTACATATTTCAAATGTAGTGGAAACATTACATATTCAATTCCAAATCAAAGCATTAACAAATTTGATCAAGTCTGCGTTATTCTTTTACAGGAAGCAAAGAAAATGAATATTAATCTGTTCAAAAAAATAGCAGTGTTGACATTTTTCTCTTCAAACTCAATATTTATTTGCATAACCATTGTTTTTGATAACTGCTGAGCATCTGCATTGCATCGAGTCAACCAACTTCTGGCACCTAGAAACAAGTATTTTAGCCCAGGATGAACAAACTACATTCCACAGTTCCTGTGAATTTTTGGGTTTTGCTTCAGAAACTGCATTTTTAATGTCACCCCACAAGTTTTCAATGGGGCTGAGGTCAGGGGATTGAGCTGGCCACTCCATTACCTCAATCCTTTTTGTCTGGAACCAAGATGTTGCTCACTTACTTGTGTGTTTGGGGTCATTGTCTTATTGAAACACCCATTTTAGGGGCATTTCCTCTTCGGCATAGGGCAACATAATCTCTTCAAGTATTCTGATGTATTCAAACTGATCCATGATCCCTGGTATATGATAAATAGGCCAAACTCTGTAGTATGAAAAACATCCCCATACCATGATTTTTGCGCCACCATGCTTCACTG